>NC_134861.1:43383698-43683698 GCF_049852395.1 Peromyscus maniculatus bairdii
CACAAAGCAATGTCTGGAAAACAGAATACACTTAGGGAACTGGTGTTTCACTAATGGAAGAATCATTATCTGGAAACCACGCAAAAAGGAGAGAAGGCATGACTAGAGACAAGGTCACTTAAAGGGCCTTTAACTAAACCAGCTTCTTTTGCCCACTACACCAGTTTTCAGGTGAAGCTTTTATGGTTATTTGCTGCAAAGTGGTAGTAAGCAAACTCAAGCACCTAACTTAATATAGCTTTGCTGCCTGAGGCATATTTGTAGAGAATTTCTGAGAAGTATAGAAAAGTAAATGTTTCTGGGGCAACTCTTTCCACTAATAGTGGAAGGGAGACTTGAAGAGGCACTTCCTTTCTGTTGTGTGACTTCTCCTGGGGAGATGTAAACAAGCATCTCTTCACCCCATGTAAGACACCAGTGGCCAACCAAAGCAACAATTCTACCCAACCACGAATCGATGAGTTGAATTCAGGTTGCTTACAGCCAAAGTGGGAAAGGCATGTTATAAATGGGTACATGACCAAAGATCCATCTATACTATCACAGAACAGGTCCCCGTCCCATGTTATATCTTCTACACAAGGCAAGGGCGTCTAACACGCATGTGAACTTTCCTGTAAGCCCCTACTCTTCTTCCATAAGGAAAACTTTGTGGGTCCAATTTGGTGACTCTCTCATATGGGTCATCATAGCTGCTCTGATTCAAGATGGCAATGGTCATGTCATATCCAGAGGACAGAGCTCCACAACTGCACTCTTCAGAGGGTAAATTCCTATATGCATTTATGTAGTTCTACAGAACTCTTTCCTATCCCAAACTTCACTGTTCATAGTAACAGCTAACTCATGACCATCCTGTGATCATGTTTTCTTCTCTTCCCATTTTGTTCTTCCAGCATCCTATCTGTATTCCCTTCAACTGGGCATTTTTTTTTTCTAAATCAAGGGAAACCCAAATCAATATAAACCTTTTGTATTAACCTATGCTGAGAGAGATTGTATTTTTAAACTCACTGGCTGGTGAAGTGGATTTTGACATTTTCCAATAGACGATGGGTTGAGCTTATGGGAGGGAAGACCTTAAAATAATTCTCAGACTCCTTCCATTTTAGTGGGAAAGGATGGGGGAGAATCATATACAAAGCTCAATGTTCTAGCACAAAAAAATTTACAAAAGTCAAAAAGTACTTGCATGCCAAAGAATGGAGCTTAGGAAACCTACAGAATTTGCAGTCAATATTATGTTGATCTTGAAAATATTTAAAGCATAAAAGAAAAGATTCCAGAAGGGAAATATACTGTATGAGAGAATAATTATTAAAAAAAAAAAAAGAAAGCAGAAGTACTAGTGTAGCATAAGCATAGTCCTGACTGGAATGCCTAATTACAAAATAATTTAATCCCAGCGTTCAGGAAGCAGAGGCAGATAGATTTCTATGAGTTAGAGACTATCTTGATCTACAGAGCTAGCTCTACTCAGAGCTACACAAAGAAAACTTGACTCAGGAAAAAAACAAAAAACAAAAACAAAAACAAAAAAACAACCAGACAAACAAATGAAAAACTGTACAGGGATATTTCAAAGTTCTGAAATAAAGATAAACACTCCACATGGTTTCAAATTCTCTACTACAGTAGTTCTGTTTGAATAATTCTGTTTTGAATTAGAAATGTCCCCCACAGTCTTCAACATTTGAAGGCTTGGTCCCTAGTTGGTGATTCTATTTGGAGAGGTTCAGGGGTTGCAGCACTGTTAGAAGTGTGTCACTGATGACTGGTGCCATTTCTAGTTTGCTATCTCTATTTTCCTGCTTGAGGTTCTTCTCCAGCTGCTGGGTCTGCTGCTTGCCACCATTGTTCACCATCATGACAGACTCTGATCCCTCAACTGTAAGCTAAGCAAACCCTTCCTTCTCTCAGTTGCCCTGTCCATGGTGTTTTGTCACAGTAATGTGACAAATGCAATTAATTTTAAATAGATTATTTTGCATACAAAGTAATGCACGGTCAAATATATCTTAATGGTATATTTAACACAGCTCTTATCATAGAACAGGGTTAACAATTTATTAGCTATTTAACATGTTAACAATGCTAACATGTTTTGAGAATTTTCAAAAATAGATGGCCTAATATATGGAATTTTCCAATCTTTATTTGATATTTTTCTCCCTTGGAGAAGCATAGAAAATATTGTTCAGCACTTGGAAGGCTTTTTCTTTTTTGGTGTTCTCTGGAAGAGTTCTACAGACTCTAGTGCAAACACCACTCTTGCTGAATAAAGAGACTATTCACCCATAGCCTGATTCTGCCAATGGCTGTCAAACCTGTTGGATATCTTCTTTGTATTTCACACATGCATTACCACTTGTCTTTAGTAAAATTCTCATATTTCTTTGCTTTAGCCAGATTATTATTTCCTGTTCTTTACTCATGTTCCTTTTTAATCTATTCTTCATTTAACTATATTTTAAATATTTATATTTCCCCTGCTCTGTAATTCGTTCCCTTTGTTACTCATCAATGAAACATGGTTTCACAATGCTTTTTAGTTGGTAGAAGGAAATTTACTATATCTAGGTATGAAATGTATTCCATCATTAATTAAATAATTAAACCTTTAACAAAATAATCCTTTTCTATATAAAATAATTCTTGCTCAAATATGTGGATTCATTGTTCTACCACTGTATCTGGAAAGATAATTAAGATTTAAAGTATCTCAGTAGACCTGTAAATGTGCTGGAATTCGGTGGGAAACAGATAATAGAAACCACACATGCTTAAGAAAACAAAAGGAAAGGAGGAAAAGTATTGATTGATTAATATTGTAGAAGCTGAATGAATCTAAGTTAGGGAGATACTTGGGCCCTGGGAACAAGTTATAACCAGATATGTAAATTTCTTTGTTTATGTCTTATTTATTAATGGGGTTTTTGCCATAGCAATTCTGTGCATTTGTGTTGCATTTTTCATAAGTGACTGCAATAGAATTTATCTTCTGTTTACAGGTCTGTGTGTTAGTCCAGAAGATTGCTTTGGACTGAGATGGGCTTCACTCTAGACTTAGAATTGAATTTAGATTTATGGTTTAGCCATCCGGATTTCATCTAGATCAATAGAATTTACGTGAGGAGTTGCTTCTCATGGTTAATCCATGGAGTATATGATTCTAAGACCAAAGAAGAGAAGGTTATTATAGTTTCAGCTGCCACTAGCACGCTAACCTTCTGTCTACATTCCAGTGAACAAAGCAGGTTACTAGGCGAAGCCTAATATAGGTGGTGTGGGCCCCGAGTGGGAGGCGCTATAGTCCAAGGGTAACCACAGCAAGAGAGAAAGGGATGGTATTATACACTCATAACCCCAGAATTTGGAGATTGGAGAAAGAGCATTATGGGTTTGAAGCCATTCTGGAATACATAGTAAGTATCAAATCAGCCAGAGCTGGAGAGTAAGACCTTGTTCCAAATAAATCACACCAAGAAAACAAATGAACAAATAAGCAAACGACCCACAGAAAAAGAACTGGGGATTAATAATTCAACACACCAAACTTGCTTCGACTCAAAGGACCTCAAGATACTGCCATGCTCAACACTTCAGAAATCCCTTTAATGTCCACATTTATAGTTCCCTCTAACTAGCCAATCTTAATATTTCTTATATTTCAAGTATCATCTTACAATATGAATGCTGATTTAAGATTTTATATAACTTAAATGTAAAGATAATTTATGGATACATTTTCTGTGAACTTATCTACTTGACCCCAGTCTTTCTAATGTTCTTCACCATCCACAAAGCTCTGGAGTTCCATGTTGTGATTTCTAAAGCATAATTCTGAATTCCTTTCATGTTCTGAAAGACGTTTAATTATTTCTCATTTTTAAATGTTAAAGTTTATTACTATGGGATAAAAATCCTTTCATGATCTTCTCTCAATTAATTTTTGTTTTTAGCTTTCTTTAGTCATCCAGCATGAACCTATATTTCAGACACAAATAGCTCCTTGAACTCTGTGCATGTCTGTGTATATGTGTGGCCTACTACTCTTATATTTCTACATATATTTCTTCAGTAGATTCCCTCTCAAATTCTGCCTTTCCTGTATAGCCTTGGCTGAGTCCACACTCTATTCCTCTGGCCCAATTTATTTTATGTTTCTAACATATCATTTGCCATGGTACTTCAATGCTTAGTATTAAGCATTTATCATAATTTATCATGTACTATATTTATTTGCTTGCCCTGCTTGAATCATGGAGTGGTCATTAAACAAATACACACACACACACACACACACACACACACACACACACACACTTTTCTGTTTCTTTGTTTCTTATGGATTTTTTTTAATTGTTTTTACATCCCGACTTCAACTTCTCCTTCCTCCTATCCTCTCAGTCCCTCCCCTACCTTCCTTGATCCCTACACCCATCCACTCCTCCTCCATTTCTATTCAGAAAAGGGCAGGCCTTCTATGGCTATCAACCAAACATGGCATGTCAAGTTGCAGTAAGACTAGGGACCTCCCCTTTATTAAGGTTGGGCAAGGCATGTATGAGGATAAGGGTCCTAAAAGCCTGCACAAGAATCAGAGACAGTCCCTGCTCCCACTGTCAGAAGTTCCACAAGAAGATCAAGCTCCACATTTGTAACATATATGTAGAGAGCCTAGGTCTGTCTCATGCAGGTTTCCTGGTTATTGGTTCAGTCTCTGTGGGTTCAGTGAGCCCAGGTTAGTTGATTGTATGGGTTTTCTTGTGGTGTCATTGGCTCCTACAAGCCTTTCCCCCCTTCAACAGGATTCCCTGAGCTCCACCTAATGTTTGGCTTTGAGTCTCTGCATTTGTTTCTATCAGTTGCTGCATGAAGCCTCTCTGATGACAATTGGGCTAGGCACCAATCTTTAAGTATAGCAGAAGAGCATTAGGAATCATTTCATTGACTTTTTGTTTATTTGTTTGTTTGTTTGGTTCTATCCTAGGTCTCTGGGCTTTCCAGGCTGTGGGTCCTGGCCCTCCAGTCAGTGCCAGGGCTCCCTCTCATGGCAGGAGTCTCAAGGTGGACCAGTCATTGGTCGGCCACTCCCACAATTTCTGTGCTTCTTTCCCCCCAGCACATCTTGAAGCAGGAGAAATTGTAGGTCAAAGATTTTTGTGGCTGTATTAGTGTCCCAGCCCCTCCACTGGAAGTCCTTGCCTGGTTATCGGAGATGGATGGTTCATTCTCCATATCTTCCTTTGCTAGGAGTCTTGGCTAGGGTCACCCTCATAGATTTCTGGGAGTTTCCATTGCACTAGGTTTCTAGCTTACCCCAGAGAAAACCCTGATTCCAGTAGTCTTTCCCAGTATTCTGTCTCTTCATCCTCCATTATACCTGATCCCTTCTATTGTCATACCCACACTCCTATCCAGAATGCCTGCAACCAGAAATCTCTATGCTATTTCCCCTTCACAATGAGTTCCCCCTTTGCCTGCCCCCAAGCCTCTCTGGGTCTGTGGATTATAGCATGGTTACCTGCTGGGGTCCAGTCTTGGCCCTGGTTTAGGTCCTGAGATGGGGAAGGGGTATCAGTGCAAAGAAATGAAGTGTCCAACCACTAGATAATTTTTATAGAAATGGATGGCCCTAAAAAGCTCCAACCATCTTTATTTATACATAAAATACAAGCATGTTTTTCTATACTAACAAACAAGTTTTTCCCGTCCTCTAACATTAACCTCTGGCAAAAAAAAATATGTCAAATACGTTCTTTTCTCAACCTTTACATCAAAACATCTTTAAACCAAAACAATACTTAACATTTTGCTAGCTTGGCCAAATATCAAGCTAGGTACATGCTGTCTTTACAAAACTGAAAGGTGATTAACATAGGCACACATTTTCAAGAACAACAGTCCCGTTCAAAACATATTTTCAGAAATAGGAGTGATCTCACACTCAACAATGTTCAAAGCAGCATTATTTGTAATAGCCAGAACCTGGAAACAACCTAGATGCCCCTCAACAGAAGAATGGATAAAGAAAATGTGACAATATACACATATACTCAGCAGTAAAAAACAATGACATTATGAAAATTTCAGGCAAGTAGATGGAACTAGAAAATACAATCCTGAGTGAAGTAATCCAGACTCAGAAGGACAAACATGGTATGTACTCACTCATAAGTGGATACTGGATATAAAGCAAAGGATGATCAGACTACAATCCACAGCTCCAGAGAAGCTTGCTAACAAGGAGGACCCTATGAGGGATGCATGTATCACCCTGGGAAGGGGAAACAGATGAGATCTCCATGAGTAAACTGGGGGTGAAGGGGGGCAATGGAAGGTAACGGATGAGGGATGAAAACATAAAGAAACAGGATGGTTGAGCTGTAACAGGGTCAGAGTGGGAGAGCAATGTAAAAGAAACCATGATAGAGGGAGACATCATGGGATAGAGAGAAACCAGGTGCAATGGAAGTTTCAAGCGATCTACAAGGATGTCCCAACCTTAGACTACTAGCAATAGTGGAGAGGGTGCCTGAACTAGCCTATCCCAGTAATCAAATCAGTGAACACCTAACTGTCATCATAGAGCCTTCATCCAGTAACTGATGGAAGCAGATGCAAAGATCCACAGCAAAGCACCAGGCTGAGCTCCAGGAGTCCAGTCGAAGAAAGAAAAGGGATTCTATGAGAAGGGGCATCAAGATCATAATGGGGAAATCTACAGAGACAACCAAACAAAACCAGTGGGAACTCATGAACTTTAGACCAACAACTCTTGAGCCTCCATGGGACAGGACTACTAGGCCCTCTGCATAAAGGAGACAGTTGTGTAGCTTGATCTGCTTAAGGGGCCCCCTGGCAGTGGGATCAAGATCTGTCCCTGGTGCATGAGTGGGCTTTTTCTAGCCCACTCCCTATGGTGGGACACCTTACACAGCTTTGGTGTAAGGGGAGGGCTTGGACCTGCCTCACCTGAGTATATCAGGCTCTGCTGACTCCCCATGGGAGGCCTTGCCTTGGAGGAGGTGGGAATGGGGAGCAGGTTGTGGGGAGAAGGCTGGGGGGGTGGTGGAAGGCAGGAGCAGAGGGGAATCCGTGGTTGGTACATAAAGTAAATAACTGGGCAGCGGTGGCACACATCTTTAATTTCAGCACTCTGGAGGCAGAACCAGGTGGATCTCTGTGAGTTGGAGGCCAGCCTGATCTACAGAGTGAGATCCAGGACAGGCAGTAAAACTACAGAGAAACCCTGACTTGAAAAACCAAAAAAAAAAAAAATAATAATAATAATAATAATAATTTCTTAATAATAATAATAATAGTAAAAGAGTTTTGGGAATCCCGGGGAGAGGCAGACTGTGGAGCCCTTAAAGACTTTCACCAGACACTTGCTTGCAAGGACCCAAGAAAAGATCAAGGAAGGCTTATTGTAGATGTAACCAACCGTCTTATTAAATAAGAAACACAGAACCAATGTAAAAGAGAAAGCCAAGAGGTCAGAGCTCAGAGCTAAAATTTCACCCTTCCTCCTGCATGCTCCTAGCTTCCCAAAAAGAGAGCTATTTCCTGTCTGTCCATCTTTTCATAGTATTTTGTTCTGCCTTCTCATTGGTTGTAAACTCAAACACGCGACTGCCTCGTCACTGTCTGTATGTACAGCCCCCCAGGTCTTAAAGGCGTATGTCTCCAATTTTGGCTGTATCCCTGAACACACAGAGATCTATGGGATTAAAGGCATGTGCCACCACTGCCACACTCTGTCTATGGCTCTAATAGCTCTGACCCCTGGGCAACTTTATTTATTAACATACAATCAAAATCACATTTCAGTACAATTAGAATACCACCACAGCTTATGAGATTTTTTTACCCAAGGTGGCAAAGAAGGTCCATCAGCAAACTCCCACCAACCCCTCCATGCCCCAACTTCCACTCAGCAATTCTCTTGTGGGAAAAAGTGAGACACTCCAGACTCTCTTAGATTGAGTTTTTGATAGTGAAATACCAGGCAAGTCTGACTTAAATGATGCTAATTTCTGACATCCAACAAAACAGAAGCTCAAACTAGAAATGAAAAGGATTGAAGTAACGAGGACAAAGTACTATTTCCTTGTGTATCTGACCTTGTAACCTAAGAAATAGAGATCACCTATATATGAGAATAAATTAAAGCGTAAATATATATTGAAAGAAAAAAGAAATAGGGGTGATCTGCCTCCACTCCTGCCAACACTGAATCAAAACAAGCTCCCTGGGTTTGAAGTGACAGCTGGCATCCCCAGATAAAACTTGAGAAGTATCATCCCCCAAAGAATGTTATGGAAAATTACATGATAGAAAATGGGGCTTCCTGGAATAATCATATCTGGCCCAAGCATGATTGATAAAATGACACTAAAACCACCAAGAGAATCATCAATATTACGAGAAGGAAGAGAGCATGCAGGCCTCATGTAGTATTCTTTGTTGTCCTAAAGTCCACTGTTCCATGCTGAGTGAGATTGTCCTCATGGGCTTTGACTCATCTGGAGAGCCTTTGAACAAGCACTCATACACTCCTCTGAAACTAGGCCACATGGCTCTCAACAGTTATCCTTTACTTTATGGCTTATAAGTGAGTACATAACATGTTTATCTTTCTGGGTCTGGGTTGCCTCACTTATGACATTTTCTAGTTCCATTTATTTGCCAGCACATTTTATAATTCTTTTTTTTTAAACAGCTGAGTAATACCCATCTGTGTAAATGTATCACATTTTCTTTATCCATTCTTCAGCTGAGGGACATCTAGGTTGTTTCCAGTTTCTAACTATTACAGATAAAGTTGCTATTAACATAAGTTGAACAAGTGTCCTGGTGGTGTGGTGGAATGTCCTTTAGGCATATGCCCAGAAGTAGTATTGCTGGGTCTTGAGGCAGATAGATTGACAATTTTCTGAGAAACCACCATATTGATTTCTAGAGTGGCTGTACAGTTTGTACTCCTACCACCAACAGAGGAGTGTTCCCTTTGCTCTACATCCTCTCCAGCTTGAGCTGTCACTTAAGTTTTTTATCTTAGCCATTCTGACAGGTATAAGATAGAGTCCCAGATTCATTTTGATTTACATTTCCCTGATGGTTAAGTATGTTGAATATTAAATGTTTCTTATCCACTTGAGATTCCTCTGTTGAGATCTGTACCCCATTATTTAATAGAATTGTGTGGGTTTTTTTTTTTTGATGTCTAGTTTCTTGATTTCTTTATATATTTTGGATTATTAGTCCTCTGTCAGATGTAAGATGTGGGAGTTGGTCAAGATCTTTTTCCATTCTGTAGGTTGTCACTTGGTGTTCTGCTCAGGAAGTTATCTCCTGTGACAATGTGTTCAAGGCTATTCCTCATTTTCTCTTCTGTCAGGTTCAGGGAAACTGGTATTTGTTGAGGTCTTTGATTCACTTGGACTTGAGTTTTGTGCAGGGTTAGAGATATGGATGTATTTGCAGTCTTCTACATGCAGACATCCTGTTAGACCAGCACCATTTATTGAAGTTGCTTTCTTTTTTCCATTGAATAATTTTGGCTTCTTTGTAAAAAATCAAGTGTCTATAGGTATATGAATTTACATTTGTGTCTCTTATTTGATTCTATTGATCAACCTGTCTGTTTTTATGACAATACCATGCTGTTTTTATTACTATAGCTCTGTAGTAGAGCTTGAAATCAGGGATAGTGATACATCAGGAAGTTCTTTTATTATACAGGATTGTTTTAGCTATCTTGGGTTTTTTGTTTTTCAATATGAAGTTGAATATTGTTCTTTCCAGTTTTGTAAAGAATTGTGTTGGAATCTTGATGGGGATTGTGTTTAATCTGTAGACTGCTTTTGGTAGGATGGCCATTTTTACTATGTTAACCCTACAGCTCCATCAGTATGGGAGATCTTTCCATCTTCTGATATTTCCCCCAATTTCTTCAAAGACTTGAAGTTCCTGTCATACAAGTCTTTCACTTCCTTAGATAGAGTTGCACCAAGATTTTTCATATTATTTGTGGCTGTTGTGAAGTGTGTTGTTTCCCTAATTTCTTTCTCAGGCTGTTTGTTGTTTACATAGGAGGGCTACTGATTTTTTGAGTTAATTTTGTATTCAACCACTTCACTGTTTATCAGTTGTAGAAATTCCCTGGTAGAATTTTTGGGGTCACTTATGTATACTACCATATTATCTGTAAATAGTGAGAGTTTGATTTCTTCCTTTTCAGTTTATATCCCCTTAATCTTTTTTTGTTGTCTTATTGCTCTAGCTAGAAGAGTACTATATTGAATACATATGGAGAGAGTGGGCAGCCTTGTCTTGTCCTTGATTTTAGCAGAATTGCTTTAAATTTCTCTCTATTTAATTTGATATTGACTATCAGCTTGCTGTAAATTGCCTTTACTATGTTTAGTATATCCTTCGTACTCCTGCTATCTCCAAGACTTTTTATCATGAAGGGATGTTGGATTTTGTCAAAGGCTTTTTCAGCATCGAAGAAGATAATCTTGTTTTTTTTTCTTTTAGTTTGTTTATATAGTGGTAATACATTGACAGATTTTTTTGTTGTGTGTATTGAACCATCTCTCCATCTCTGGGATGAAGCCTACTTGATCATAGTGTTGTGTTCTTGGATTAGGTTTGTGAGTATTTCATTGAATATTTTTGCACCAATGTTCATGAGAGATATTGGTCTGTAATTCTCTTTCTTTGTTCAGTCTTTGTTTGGTTTGAATATTGTGCTGACTGTGGCCTCATAAAAAAGAATTTGGTAACGTTCCTTCTGCTTCTATTTTGTGGAATATTTTGAGGAGTATTGGTGTTAGCTCTTCTTTGAAAGTCTTGTAGATTTTTGTCCTAAAACCATCTGGTCTTGGGCTTTTTTTGGTTGTGAGATTTTAATGACTGTTTCTATTTCCTTATTGATTATAGGTCTATTTAAATTGTTTATCTGATCTTGATCTAACTTTCCTGACTGGTATCTATTGAGAATATTGTCTATTTCTTTGGATTTTCTAATTTTGTGGAATCCAAGTTTTTGAAATATGACCAAATGGTTGTCTGGATTTCCTCACTGTCTTTTGTTATGTCCCTTTTATAGTTTCTGATTTTGTTAATTTGGTTATTCTCTTTCTGACTTTCTGTTAGTTTTGGTAAAGGTCTGTGTATCTTGTTGATTTTCTCAAAGAACTAACTCTTTGTTTCATTGATCCTTTGTATTGTTCTCTTCATTTCTATTTTATCGATTTCAGGCCTGTTTGATTATTTCTTGCTGTCTACTCCTCTTTGGTATGTTTGCTTCTTTTTGTTCTAGAGCTTTCAGGTGTTCTGTTAAGTTGCTAGTGTGAGATCTCTTCTTCTTCTTCTTCTTCTTCTTCTTCTTCTTCTTCTTCTTCTTCTTCTTCTTCTTCTGCAGTGCTATGAATCTTTTTTTTTGGCACTGAATGTATAACATAAGTTTGGGTATGTTATACATTCATTTTCATTGAATTCTAGAAAGTCTTTAATTTCTTTTCTCATTGCTCCCTTGACCCAGTGGTAGTTCAGCAGAGAATTGTTTAGTTTCCATAACTTTGTAGGCTTTCTGTTATTTCTGTTTTTGAGATCCAGCTTAATCCATGGTAGTCTGATAGGATACAGGGGTTTATTTCAATTTTCTTTTATCTGTTGAGACTTGCTTTATGGCCTAGAATGTGGTCAATTTGGAGAAGATTCCATCAGATGCTGAGAAGAAGGTATATTATTTTGTGTTTGGGTAAAATGTTATATAGATATCTGCAAGGTCCATTTGAGTAACGATGTCTGTTAGTTCCCTTATTTCTATGTTTAATTTCTGTCTGAATAATACATCTATTGGTGAGCATGGGATTTTGAAGTTTCTCCACTATTACTGTGTAGGGTTTGATGTGTGACTTAAACTCTAGTAATGTTTCTTTTACAAATGTGCATGCCCTTGCATTTGGGGCACAGATGTTCATAACTGAGATGTCACCTTGGTTGATTTTTCCTTTGATGAGTATAAAGTGCCCTTTACCATCTCTTTTGATTAATATTCATTGAAAGTCTATTTTATTAGATATTAGAATGGCTACACCAGCTTTCTTCTTGAGTCCATTTGATTGGAAATTCTCTTTCCAACCCTTTATTCTGAGGTAATGTCTTTGATTGGTGTTGAGATGTGTTTTTATATGCAACAGAATGATGAATTCTATTTTCAAATCCATTCTGTTGACCTGTGACTCTTTACTAGGGAAATGAGTCCATTGACATTGAGAGATATTAATGAACAATGATTATTAATCCCTGTTATTTTAATGTTGTTGTTGATAGTGTGTGTGTGTGTGTGTGTGTGTGTGTGTGTGTGTGTGTGTGCTTGTACTTCCCTTCTTTTGGTTTTGCTGGTGTGAAATTATTTATTTTCTGTGTTTTCTTGGGTGTAGATAACCTCCTTGGGTTGGATTTTTCCTTCTAGTATCTCCTGTAAGGCTGGATTTGTAGATAGATATTATTTAAATGTGGTTTTGTCACAAAATATCTTATTTTCTCCATCTATGGTGATTGAAAGTTTTGCTGGGTATAGTAGTCTGAACTGGCATCTTTGGTCTCTTCAAACCTTCAAGACATCTGTCTAGGCCCTTCTGGCTTTTAGAGTCTCCATTGAGAATTAGGGTGTAATTCTAATAGGTCTACTTTTATTTGTTACTTGGCCCTTTTCCCTTGCTGCTTTTAATATTCTTTCTTTGTTCTGTACATTTCATGTTTTGATTATTATGTGGTAATGGGGACTTCCTTTCCTGGTCCAATCTATTTGGTATTCTCTAAGTTTATTGTATATTTATAAGCACCACTTTTATTAGGCTATGGAAATTTCCTCCTATGATTTTGTTGAAAATATTTTCTGGGTCTTTGAAATGGGAATCTTCTTCTTCTATTCCTATTAGTCTTAGGTTTGGTCTTTTCATAGTGTCCCAGATTTCCTGGATGTTTTGTGTTAGGAGCTTCTTATATTTAACTTTCTTTTTGAACCTTGTATCAATTTTTTTCTATTGTATCTTCTGTGCCTGTGATTCTCTCTTCCATCTCTTGTATTTGATTAGTGATGCTTCTGTTTGTAGTTCCTGTTTCCTTACCTAGATATTCCATCCCCAGGATTCCCTTAGTTTGTGTTTACTTGAAGTGCTTCTATTTCCACATTTTCAAGTCTTGAATAGATTGCTTCATTTTCCACTTTGGAGGTTCAAAGTCTTAGCATTGATAAATGCTATTTTGAAAAAAACGATAGAGTACTGACAACAAACAGTTTTCAGGAGTCCTTACATTTCTATGAATTTTTAACCCAAAGCCATAGCATTTTGCTATGACACCAAAATATAAATGTATTCCATTTGTTTTATAGATACTTGCAGACTTGTGCCAAGGCCAACCTGCAGAGCCCCTGCCCCAACCAAGGACACCAACTGTGTGAGTGCAATGAAGGCATGTATTTAGACTACCTGCTTCCCTGGCTGTAGTGGCTTGAATGTTCCCACAGAATGCTTGCTGGTGTTGGAGGCTGGGATGAGTGTGGAGGAAGGATCATGGGAAGAGAAGGTCTACATGTTCCATTGGATGTAAGGGCCAGAGAAAATGGGGAGACCACAGTAGGTATTCTGCTACCAAGCCTGAGTGGTCTAAGTGTTCCCAGGGAAATGGCTGATGGAGTCGGGGGTGGGGTGGTGGGTGCTGGGATAAAGCTATGGGGAAGAGAGGCAGCAGTAGGTATTATTCTGCAGCAGAGCTAGGGAGGAGACCAGGGTGTTAGATTTGGAGGGAGAATTGAATATTTGCAGTTAGTCTACCAGTATCCCTGGTGGGAGTGACTCACAGGCTCCCAGGAATGTCTGCTGGAGTTACAGGCTGGGATAAAGTAATGAGTGGAGAAAAGGAAATTTGGAGGGGAAGATCTGGGTGACCCACTGGAGGTGAGGGCCATTTGGAAGGGTGGCAGCAGCAGGTCATCTGTTCCAGAACTGGGGATGAGAGTAATGATAGAATTTGGAGGAATGGAATGAGAGGTAAATATCTGCAATTAGCCTTCCTGCTGCCATGGTCAGAGTGCAAAATCGATAGTTATTTTTGCTACAAAATTTCACTATGTTGTCTAGGCTATCCTGGAACTCATAATTTCCCAGTCTCTGCTTGCAAGATGCTGTACTTTCAGGTGTACTTTACTATATCAGGCTTTTTTTCCTGCTTTGAAACATTTAATAGACGTTACTGCCTCCATTTTTACGCATGAAGAAATCAGAGTTTTAAACTTAAATAATTTAAGGAAGGTCTGCACACTTTCAATAGAAAACGGAAATTTTCTAAGCTGGTTTCATTTGACCTGTGGTGACTTCAGCTTTAATGCTGTAATGCTTCAACACTATAGATTCATGTATGTTTTCTTCTGGTGTAATTTTATCAAAACAGGAACCTAGTTTTATTCATTTTTTCATTATTACAAGTTAGTACCCCTTTCCTGAGATTGCTACAAAACAAATTATATACTGAATAAATAAAAGCAAACATGAACTACGCGGTACCCTAGGTGTCCAAGAGGGGTTGATTCCAGTACCTCCAGGGATACCCAAATCTGCAAGTGTATAAGCTCTTGTATAAAATGCTGCATTTTTTTTTTAATTTTAGCTCTATCTGTCCTCCGTGTACTTTAAATAATCTGCAGATTACTTCTAATACCTATCCAGCTGTAAATGCTGTGGAAATACTTTTTATGTTGCATTGCTTAGGGGATAATCCTAAGGAAACAGAATCATTTTTGCAATAATATTTTTGAACTCAGGTGAGTTCAATCAACCTATGTGGAGTCCATAGATACAGAGAAAAGGTGGTCAATATACACACATATATACACACATTGCATACATGCACACACATTTGTTTTTTAATACATGGATGTATATAGATACATGTGTAAGAAATGGGTTGCTATGATCCATTTCAATATGATGTATGCTTAGAATTACAGGAGCTGCTAGGTCCCTCATTGAATAGCTGGCAGCGGGCACTTGTTTGTCCTAAGACTCTGAGAGTTAGGCAGTTGCCAGTTGTCTGCTACGGAACTGAGTCCAGGCTTAGAAAGAGGCAGGGACTGGGCGGTGGTGGCGCACGCTTTTAATCCCAGCACTCGGGAGGCAGAGCCAGGTGGATCTCTGTGAGTTCGAGGCCAGCCTGGGCTACCAAATGAGTTCCAGGAAAGGCACAAAGCTACACAGAGAAACCCTGTCTTGAAAAACAAAAAACAAAAAACAACAACAACAAAAAAAAGAGGCAGGGAAGTCTGAAACTCTGAATTGTTCACTGGATAAGGCTTTGAGTCCTGGGTCAATAGGATGAGGACTTTGAGAGGGATGCATGTTGTGGGGTATTTGTACACTGTGATGATACATTGCTGTGATTGTTGTAATAAGCAGCTGAATGGCCAATAGCTAGGCAGGAGAGATAGGCAGGACTTCCGGGCAGAGAAAGAATGCTAGGAAGAAGAAAGGTGGAGTCACCATCCAGAAGGGAGGAAACAGGATGGGCAGTACAGAGAAATGAAGTAAGGAGTCACGTGACAGAATGTAGATTTAAAAATATGAGTTAAAAGACTGCTGGCAATGGTCGAGAGACAGCCAGGACTGACCTACTTTGGTGATGGAATGGCCAAACACCCTAATAGTTGTTCCAGAAACCCCATCCAAGTACTGAGGAATCTGGATGCAGACATCCACAGCTAGGCCCCCGGGTGGAGCGCTGGGAGTCTAATTAGCGAGAAAGAGGAGGGTTTATATGAGCGAGAATTGTTGAAACCAAGGTTGGATAAAGCACAGGGACAAATAGCCAAACGAATGGAAACACATGAACTATGAACCAAAGGCTGAGGGGCCCCCAACTGGATCAGGCCCTCTGAATAGGTGAGACAGTTGATTGGCTTGATCTGTTTGGGAGGCATCTAGGCCGTGGTACCAGGTCTTGGGCTCGCTGCATGAGATAGCTGTTTGAAACCTGGGACTTATACAGGGACACTTGGCTCAATCTGGGAGGAGGGGACTGGACCTGCCTGGACTGAGTCTATCAGGTCGATCTCAGTCCTCAGGGGTGGCCTTGATCTGGAGGTGGTGGGAATGGGGGGTGGGCTGAGGGGAAGGGGAGGGGGGCAGGAAGGGAGAGAACAAGGGAATCTGTGGCTGTTATGTAGAACTGAATAGTATTGTAAAATAGAAGAAAAAAAATGTGGGTTATGTTAGAAGAACTAGTTAGGAACAAGCCTAAACTAAGGCTGAGCTTTCATAATTAATAAGTCTCTGTGTTGTTACTTGTGAGCTGGCAGCCCAAAGATCAGTACTACTACAGATATAAGTCCCAATTTATAGAATAGGACAGCGGTTTCTCACAATGGGAAGACTAAAAAGCCCTACATTGTCTTGCTCAGATCAGCATGCCAGAGGCCGTTTTTATGTTTTTGTGTTTCTCTGTTCTGGAGACCCTTTCTCAGAATTATGTATTAAAAATGCCTTGTTTTCATTAGTCTTTTGAATTTGTTATTTCTTATTAACAACATATGTATGTGTGTGCAAACACACATATAGACAGGGGAATATAATAGGCACACACACACACACACACACACACACACACACACACACTTACTTCTCACTCATACACACAGTGGGTCAACTGATAGTCCCTTGTAAAATAGCTTGGAGCTTGATAAAAACAAAACTAGAAACAGAAACAAACCAACAGACACATAGGCAAAGAAAAAAAAAATCCTGGAATTAAGAAGCCCAGGATTGGGAGACACACCAGATGGGGTTAAATTAGAAGTCTATTCCTGATGTATCTGGAAACATTACCTTGTGTGTCAGAATTCATGCCCTCTAGGGTTTCCTGCAGGCTAACCCTATACATGTTATTTCATTTTCTTCCTGTTGTAAAAATGAGAGAAAGTGTTTACTTTTTGCCTTTTGAATAATTTCCTGGGGAAAACTGGTCTCTGTTTATGGGGGAGGGATGGAAAACTCCAAAATTGGCATTACCATGCAGAACATTTTGCAAGGGCTGTAAATACATCATAAAATGCCTTTCTTCAGTGGTCGTGGTTCTAAGTCCAGCATGATAATTACTAACATAACCCACCCCCCAGGCACTCTTGTCATCTACACCTGAGTATTCTCTCTTGTTTTATCTGTGATTTCTCTTCAGCTTTATTAGTTTAAAGGGCCCATGGCTACCCTCTAATGAGATACAACTAGGCTTCTGGAGCCTAGGTCACCCTCTACGGCTTGACTGTAGATAGAAGAAAGTTTGCTAGGAGGTAACAAGACAAAGAAAACAGAAAACTACCACCAACAATAAGCCAGTATACAGAAATCACAACTTTTGTAACTGCCACAAAAATCTACATTAATACTGAATTTTATGTTTCTTTTTCCCTTGACCAATATTTTAAAAAAAATATCAAAAAAAAAAATACAGCCATGCAATATTTCCCCTCAGGGCATTAGCCTCCCCTTAGTGTGCTCCATCTCCCCTGTGATCTCTAAACGCTAACAAATCTGCTGAACAACAGACCCTGGTGTTAGCTTCTGAACGCCCAGCTTCTCTGCTCAGAGCAGTTGGCCTGGGGCGAGGTTTCTCAATCAGTGTCAGCTTCAAGCCAGCGGTTTGCATCCTACTGCAAAATTTATGGAGCATGCTGATGAGAACAGTGTGGCTCCCTGGGAGGACAACTGGGCTTTGGCAGAGCAGTTCTGTAGGTCTGAGCTCTCAGCTGGGCCACTGATTATTCCTTCGTCTGGTTGGGACTTCAAAAGCTTGCATGCCTTGTTATCCATTTTGCACCCCTCATGCCCCTTCTTATAATACTTTAGAGTATTTCCCACAAGCCATCTCCTCTTTACAGACACTAATCTGCATCCAAGCTTCAAGTGTCTAGGGTGATAAAAGAGGGAAGTAATGTGTTGGAGTTCTAAATCACCTGGTGTGGCTCAAATATATAAATAGCCAGAGGGTGAAAGGGAGAATAAGTTGGTGGATGGTAGGGATCACATTTGGCACAGTACTTTCTAGGGCACACCTCACGATGGGTAATCTTAGATGTCAACCTGAGTGGCTCTAGGATAAACTAAGTGATGCGCCTCTGTGAAGGTCCCTAAGGGTGTTTCCTAGAAGGATGAACTGAAGGGGAAGACCTCCCTCAGAGTGAGCAGGGCCTTCTGGCTGCAGCCCAGAAGTACAGAGATGGCAGGGAAAGGCAGGCCTGCTGCCAGTTTGCCCTGGTTTGTAAATCCATATATTCTCTGCTGTCATCTTTTGCAAACATCAGGACTATCGCTCTCTGCTTTCTCTCTTATTTTCAAGCCTGCTTATGATGTTGCTGATACATTTGAACTCAGTAGTAAGTTTGCAGAAGAGAGAATGCTTTATTTGAAGTGTGACTATGGAGACTTTATTTTGTTGAACTTCCTATTCACTGGGGGCAAAGTAGTCTCACAGAAGCACTTTCTTAGCTACTGCTCCAGCATGAAGGTGGAAACAGTCAGCACTTGAATATAAGATGGAAGGCTGGAATTGTCAGGTCCTCTAAAAACCTGGGGAAAATGGCTAACTGTGCTGCCTGTTGGCATACCAAGGTGCATGCTGGCCTCTAGGCTCTCTCGTCATTTGCAATGATGAGAGACTAACTCTTTCAGTATTCCTTACCATGAGTCCCTAAACCTTTCCAGCCCAGAGGCTTCCCTTCCCCCAGCATCTCATTCCTGTATAACTCAGCTATTTCAGCCTTGTGCCCTTTTGGATCTCTCTCTCTTTCCTCTCTGTCTCTCTGTCTCTCTGTCTCTCTCTGTGTGTCTGTCTCTCTCTTACTCTATACACTCTTGGTTCCCTTGGCTCTCTCAGTGCCCTGTTAAACCCTGAAGAATTTCAGGGAGAAAGACCAAATCCACAATTCTCCAACTGAAGCAAACTTTATCTTGGGGTGCACCAAGGACTGGCCAATCTGCCTGCCTCTCCTCACGTCTGGATTTTAGAGAGGAGCCCCTGACAGCCTCTTGAGGTCCCTTTTGTAGGAGAGAGAAGGTGTTCACAGGGATGAGAGCGGTGGCTGTATACATTGTTAGAAAAATATGATGAAAGGGAAGAAACACGAGAAGGAATCTGCATCCTGTGAATGGGTGTTCCAAGTTTAGTGTAGGTGGTAAAACATGTTTTACAGTTTTTGTCAGATCTAAGAAAAAGGAACTTGTTCTTAATTACAAATAGAAAACTTAGCTTGCAAGGACTTAACACAGGACAAACTGGAATGTATTATTTAATCATAGACTCTTAACCTGCACAGGACAGACTGGGACTATTCTGAGCTGTCTTAATGGAAAACAGAAATCTTAACTTGCAAGGTATATTGCTCCTGTTTTGGTCTCACACCCCTCCTCTGCTTCATCTCTCTTCCACACTCACTCTCTCCCACCCTCCTCACAGGACCCAGTTCAATTTGGGCTCTTCCAGATGTAGTCTGGATGTACTCTCCCTCACATCTGCAATAAAAATGTTTTCCTCATTTCATTCAGTAATGTTGAAGCACTTTAATATGTACCTTTGTGGCTCATGGTATCTCTTGATGTGTGGTGGAAACAGGAGGCTGTAAGGGCCAGTTTGTGTTTAAAGGACATGGCACTGGTAAGGATGTTCTGTACAAATCAGCAGAAAAGTGCTGACATTGCATGTCCAGGAAGCCCCAAAGCAAACAGTGACGTCATCTCTCATCTAACTAGTTCCTGCAGAATTCCACTTTTGTGTGTGCTCTGTACATATATAGCCTTGAGTCAGGGACCTAAGTCCTTCATGCCACCTTTGCTAGACTACTTGTATATGTTTGTGTATAGGCTTGTAGGCTGGTCTACATGTGTGTCTCTGTCTGCTGTGTGTCAGCAGGTGCTTATATGCTTGTCAGCCAATGTACTTATACATAGTCTCCCATATCTGCCCAAAGTTTCATGATCTCTTCAACATCTGAGCATCCTGTGATCCAAACTCCATTCCTGGCCTTGGAGGGCCGACCTCACAGTGTGCACCTGTGGCACCATTTTGGATTAGAATGAAAAATAAGTTTCTTATAAAGAAGGGGATGAAAAGTTTCAGATGTATTACATCCTACAAAAAGAGCTCAAGGAATCCTAGATGTGTTTAGATTCAGTCACTTGTAATTAGGGACAGCATTTGACTGTATTGATTGTAGGTATGGTGGAGAAAGAGGGTTTAGAATCCAATCGCATTGGGTTTAATTCTTCCATGAAGGGTCTACACTCCTGGCAATGTTGTGGGTGAAAATTGCTAACCCTGGACATGGTGGTGTAAGGAATCGGAGGTTTTGAGAGGTGAGTAGATTATAAGAGCAAAACATCTTTATATATTCTGGATATCAGTCCTCTGTCTGATGTGAGGCTACCTGGAAAACAGGACTCCAAGAAAGACACAAGGATCGCCCAATGACGGAGAAATGACTGAGATCTACATGAACAGCCTGGACATGAGAGGAGCAGTGAAGGGTGAGGGTCGAGGGAAAGAGAGCGGGAGATCTTAGCTAGATCAAGAAAAGAGAGGGAGAACAAGGAATAGGAGACCATGGTAAATGAAGACCACATGAGAAAAAGGAAGAAACAAAGTGTTAAAGAGGCCCACAGAAATCCACAAAGATACCCCCACAAAAGACTGCTGGCAATGGTCGAGAGACAGCCAGGACTGACCTACTCTGGTGATGGGATGGCCAAACACCCTAAATAGTCATTCCAGAAACCCCATCCAAGGACTGAGGAATCTGGATGCAGAGATCCACAGCTAGGCCTCGGGCGGAGCTCCGGGAGTCTAATTAGCGAGAAAGAGGAGGGTTTATATGAGCGAGAATTGTTGAAACCAAGGTTGGATAAAGCACAGGGACAAATAGCCAAATGAATGGAAACACATGAACTATGAACCAAAGGCTGAGGGGCCGCCAACTGTATCAGGCCCTCTGAATAGGTGAGACAGTTGATTGGCTTGATCTGTTTGGGAGGCATCTAGGTAGTGGTACCAGGTCCTGTGCTCATTGCATGAGTTAGCTGTTTGAAACCTGGGACTTATGCAGGGACACTTGGCTCAATCTGGGAGGAGGGGACTGGACCTGCCTGGACTGAGTCTATCAGGTCGATCTCAGTCCTCGGGGGAGGCTTTGCCCTGGAGGAGGTGGGAATGGGGGGTGGACTCGGGGGGAAGGGGAGGGGGGCAGGAAGGGAGAGAACAAGGGAATCTGTGGCTGTTATGTAGAACTGAATGGTATTGTAAAATAAAATAAAAAAATTGCAAAAAAAATATACAAAACGCTCTCATTTTCTCATTTCCCCTTTGGTAATCAGAGTATAATATGTTAGGGTTTACTGAAAGCAGCAAAAATTTTGGGCTATGTCTTGTATGGCTCTGAGACATCTACTTTTTTTTCCTCCTGCCTAGGATTTTATTTTTTTCCCTTCTATCTAGATAACTTCTATTTTTCATACAGGCCCAACTTGAATATTACATTTCTAGATTATCCATATCTCTTATTAATATAATAATTTAAGGACCAGTATTTCTTAAGCTATAATAAACCACATCTTATTTCAGCCATTTGAATGAACTTTTTTTTTTTTTTTAATACTTATACAACCCTGTGGTTTTATTACCTCCATAAGACTGGAAAAGATTATACCACTCAGGCTTGAGATAGTTCAGGGATAAAGGTGTAGAAGGAATCTTAAAAGTTCTTATTAATCAAATCAAACCGGAGGCCAGTTATTGGGGTGAATACTGGAAGGTCAGAGAACAAGCCACAGCTAACCTCACCTGGTCAACTTCTCAGCTGGTCTTATTTCCTCAGACTGGAAGCCTCTGAGTCCTCATCCAGAATGAATCTCAGCTGAACTGTTGCTAGAAGCCTGAAAGCTTAACCAGCCAAATGCTTAACCAGCCACATGCTTAACCAGGCAAATGCCTCTAGTTTCTGGTCCTCACACCTTATATACCTTTCTGCTTTCTACCATCACTCCCTTGGATTAAAGGCTTGCTTTCTGAAATTAAAGGCATGAGTCACCATGCCTGGCTGTTTCCAATGTGGCCTTGAACTCACAGAGATCCCAGATGGATTTCTGCCTCTGGAATGCTAGGATTAAAGGCATGTGCTATCACTGCCTAACTAGTGGCTTTTCTGTTCTCTGACCCCAGATAAGTTTATTAAGGTACACAATATTTTGGGGAACACAATACCACCACATTAAGTTATGGAATCTACTTTTAAAAAGGAACTACTTGTTTTAAATAAGATAAGTAATGAAAAATTTTTGGTCTGAGTTTATCACATGTTACTGGACTGGACATTGTTAATATATATAATGGAGTTTTTATCTGAATCTGTCAAATGTTAATGGACTAGACATCATTAATGTAATTTTTGGCTGTATATATTGTATATACTTATTGGATAGTTTTTCTTGTATTAGTTATAAGCGTTCTTTAATTTTAGGCAAAAAGAGAGGAAATGTGGTGGTATTGTGTACCTTAATAAACTTATCCAGGGTCAGAGAACAGAAAAGCCACTAGTTGGGCAGTGATAGCACACGCCTTTAATCCTAGCATTCCAGAGGCAGAAATCCATCTGGATCTCTGTGAGTTCAAGGCCACATTGGAAACAGCCAGGCATGGTGACTCACGCCTTTAATCCCAGGAAGCAAGCCTTTAATCCTAGGGAGTGATGGTAGAAAGCAGAAAGGTATATAAGGTGTGAGGACCAGAAACTAGAGGCATTTGGCTGGTTAAGCATTTGGCTGGTTAAGCTTTCAGACTTTGGAGCAGCAGTTCAGCTGAGACCCATTCTGGATGAGGACTCAGAGGCCTCCAGTCTGAGGAGACAAGACCAGCTGAGGATCCGGTGAGGTGAGGTAGCTAAGGCTTTTTCTGTCTCTCTGACCTTCCAGTATTCACCCCAATAACTGGCCTCGGGTTTGATTTTATTAATAAGAACTTTTAAGATTCCTTCTACATAAAGGCATTTGCCATACAAGTTTAGGGAACTTAAGATTGATCCTGAGAACCCTGTAAAGGTGGAAGAAGAGAATCAATTCCACCACATTGCCCTGTGGCTTCCAAACAAAGGCCATGGTGTACAGGGTTATTTAAACACATCATATACACAAACTCTGTAATAAGTAAGTTTTTTTTTTTTTTTTAAAGATCCTAATGCTCTGGTGTTGGAGACCTAGTGGATCTGAGATTCTGTGCTCTATTTACATATCCTTGGATTCTCATGACAACTTGTTTCCTTGCTTCTCTCAGAGGACCATGCACCCTCTTTCTTTCAAGAGTTATACAACATCAGTTGATCACATCTGGCCTTATAAACTTTCCTGCTCTATGCTGTTTCAAAGCCAGGGCCTTTTGGTTGAACCTCCAATTCCCAATACCACCCTGTCCAGGGTTAGCAATTTTTACCCACAACATTGCCAGGAGTGTAGAAGGCTACATATATAGAAGACTTAAACCCAATTCGATTGGATTCTAAACCCTCTTTCTCCACCATACCTGCAATCAATACAGTCAAATGCTGTCCCTAATTACAAGTGACTAAATCTAGACACATCTAGGATCCCTTGAGCTCTTTTTGTAGGACATAATACATCTGAAACTTTTCATCCCCTTTATTGGGAAGTGTTAAGGCAACTCCACATAGTTAAAAGGGAGGTGCATTTTGTGGAGTAACTTACAAGTAAAGGGATAGGTTACAGGGTCTTGGAGAGGTGAAGTGTGGTCTATCCTGGTTCACTGGAGAACTCTGCTTGGTCTACATTCAGCATCCAGGATCCAGAAACCAAGAGTGCTGGCACATCTGGATCTTGGGTCTTAAGGGCTCCTGTCTCAGCCTTGCCAGTGACAGTTACCGGAAGTCTCAATGGGGGTAGTACTTCCAGGTCAAAGATGGAACAACTACCCACTACACTCCTTCTTTATAAGAAACTTATTTTTCATTCTAACCCAAAACTGAGTCACAAGTGCACACTGTGAGGTCGGCCCTCTGAGGCTAGGAATGGAGCTGAGTTACAGGATGCGTGGATGTTGAAGAGATCATGGAGCTTTGGGCGGATAAGGTAGACTTTATTTACAAGTATATATTATGAGTACATCTTACAGTACTCTCTGAAAGATAAGGGGACAATTTAGTTGGTTCTGGGGTTGACATATTCACCAAACATTGACATCTATTTTTCAAACAATCAGTTTGTCATTTAAGAGTTTATTAGCAAAATCTTGCTTAGCATCATGCTTTCTTTGCCTCATCAGTCAGAAGATTCCACAGGACAAAGCTATGCTTCCAGAGAAACTCGCTATAAATATCAGTTATATTCAACAATCAGTGAACATCAAGTCACATTTGCCTGAAGCAGTGCCTTTGTCTGTGTGTTTTCCATTTGCTGTCAAGTAATAGTCACATTTCCTGACAGCTGTTGGTGTTTAGACTGTGCCTGGACCACACCGATTTAACACATTATTCATGAGTTTTCCCAACACAGTATTTATAGAGACATTTAAAAGGGGCACCATTTGGGGGATTTACATAGATAAACCAAAGTTAAAAAGACTCTCCGTATTCTAGTATCTTACTGTTCCAGAGAAAATTAATGAAGTGAAATTAATAAGGGAGCCAGATTTTTGCCCCATTAATGTGAGGGATTTAAAACTTTAAAAATAGCATATCTCTAACCATATATAGAAGCAAAATTCACTGACCTTCTTTGATTGGTTATCTATTTTTGTATGTCCCCAAAGTAGCAAACAATTACTCTTGTCGGTTTTTGTTACAATGTTCGTAAGATCTAGGGCAACTCTTTTTCATTTTTTTCTTCTTCATCATGTATAAATGCAGACAACAAGGGCATTTCACAGGCTTATGTCAGAGACATCAATCGTTTTTTAATGAGGCCATAACCCTGAGTAGGTCATGGAATATTAAAAATAAATGAACATATTGCTGTCGCTGGGGATTGCACTTTCTCGGCTGAAGGGTATCGATGAGGAAACACAATACCGGGACACAATACCTCAAACTGCCTTATTTCAAAAGGCAGTTAATTAGCAGACGCTGTTTGAACGGCCCTTGCCCATGTCCTTGGAGCACTCGAGTTATGTCTGTGTCAGTGAGAGAACCATGCTCTGCTTTTCTCAATAGAGGCCAATTGGCTGAGACACATGACCAGGCTTTATCTACACAGTCAATTGGGAGAATTAAAAGGTCAGTCATTCAATAGGAAAGATTTCCCTTTAGTGGCCCTGTCTAGCAGGGAGATTATCCTCATGAATGAGCAAGAATGAGAACAATAGTTTGTGAGGACCTGGACCCAGTCAATGAGAGTAAGAGGGAAGTAGGGAGAGGGAGAAGGCACAGGGGGTTACCACCGTGGCATTTAAGTTCTTCATCTTCTTCCCCTTATCGCCCCTGCTAACTTCCTTCTCCATCACTGTCACACACTTGCTGCAGAGGTGAGATGGAACGTTTTTTCCCTCATGTTTATACCTGCTCTCTTTAACCTTTGGGTTATTGCACACATTGTTCACTTTACTCGTGACTCCTTCTTGCTTCTCCTCCTGGCTAATGCCTGGTTATGAATGAAGTATCATCATTTCTTCCCCTGCTTCTGTGAAACCTCTCCTCACTCTTCCTGCCACGTGGAGTTGGCCTGCTGGGGACACCTGTGGCCAAACCAGTTACCAGTGTGTTCTGCATTTCCATAGTTCCCCAGACAGAGAGTACAATTTAAATGTTGTATGCTATTTAGGTCAAGTCCTTTTACCAGCTTGTTGCTGGGGCCTGTGGACAAAAATGAGGCTTATTACTTTAAGGTTAGGGTGCTTTATAGTAGCTGTATGCTGCATTATCCCCATATCCTCCAACTGAGTACAGAGACAGAAAGAGCCCAGAGGAAGTCTGAGGAAGCAGATGGCTGAATAATACATAGAAGGAAACCATCTTTCTGCTATCTGGGAACACCTGCACTCAAAGCTATTGAAATTTTGAATTCATTAGCTTTACCAAATAAGGTTTCCCCTAATAATGCAATATCCATGACTTAATTTAATGCATTGACTCAGTGCCATAGAACCTGCACTTTAAAATTAATTATAGTGTGATAAAAATCAGTGTTTGGTTGTACACATGCTTTTCTAGCATTCTTAGAAAAAATGATTCACCTTTGTAGCTAAGGTGCCTTGCAAATCAGTTACACCACAATGGGAACAAAATTCAAAATTGATCTATAATTATTTTTTCACAAGTTCCTTCTCTGCATGGTAAACATACCTTGAATCTGCAAGCTGTATACAGTAAGTACTGGTATCTGTAATTTTCAAAAGTTACAATCATTTATTCATTAGAGTATAGGTTGTTCCTTATTATATACCAGGTATTTCACAAAGGCTGTAGATAAAGCTGTGAAAGAGACAGTGTTTCCCTTCAAAGACAGTACTGGGAATTCAGTTTTGAATGTTCTCTGGAGTGTTACTGGGGAAGTTTGCAAAATGTATACCTTCATTGTCTTCAGGTCCAGAGTCATACAGTTATACATCATAATACTGCTGCCACATTAATCAAACCTTCCTACATGTAAGACGTTGTTATTACTGAATCATTAAATTATCAGGTTCACTATGGTCTGTGAAAAACATAGATACTTATACCAGTATATTTGGCTACTTTGCCATCAAAATTTGGTTTTATTAGTTTCTGTTCTAAAAAAAAATGTCTGAAGTTGTTGTTGTATATTGATATTTTGAGAAGAGAATTTAATGCATTTGTTCTGGCATTTGATGGACCAGTTTATTATCTAAATTCTAATTGCAGCATGATGATGTAAATGAAATTTTACAGATGACCTTCATGGCTATAAAACTAATGAATGTTAAAACGCCCAGTTTCCTCGGAGTCTGCATCTGTGCAAGCTCACAATGCCAGTCCTACTCTCACGAACACTTTCTGTTAGTTGGAATCTTCAATTGTAAGTGCTCAACACTTACAATTCACAGTGCAAGGTCAATTATTATGGATGGTACTGCTCGAAGCTATGCATACTCTTTGTCTTTGTTTGCATGTCAGCTGAATTTCCGTGAACATAAATCTCATCAATAACTATCCAAGGAAACTGGCTTGAAGAATAATGAAAAATGCATTTGGGCAATGATTAAACAAAGCTTTTTGTACATCCAGAATAAATTTCAAGGAATGCATAGCCAATATCTCATTTCAGCAGCTACATGTAAACATTTATACAGCAGGGAAGACTACATATATAGACTTTTTGTCAAAAGGCAGTGAAGGTTGCTTGGGAGGGGTTATTCCCTAGGAACAGGAATATAGAATAGTTGTCATGAACACAGGAGGTGCAATGGCTTCTCTCACTGTGAAAATTATGAGAGACATCTCTGATCATTATGAGACTTAATTATGATAATGGATAATTCTCAGCTACAGTGCCTACTGTTTGTTGAGTTCTCAGTAAATGTTGCCTTTAAATATTATTCTATGGCATATTGTAAAACATAATTTTTGAATTGATCTCAAATCTGTCAGTACCATGAAACAGTATTGAAAAATCTTGTTGCTGAGCACCAGTTTCCAAATCATCTGACACATTCTATTGTTAGAGTTCTGGAGTTTTACTAGTTACACACAGTAGCCATAGACACAAGTTTCACTGCATGTGCTAAGTCTGGGGTAATACTTGACCATTCACTAAACCCAGCAAAGAAAGGGATGATGTTTCCTCCAGATCTTTTTATCACTAATTATCATTTCTACCTCATTGTGGTAGATTTTCCATCAAGCAATTCTTTGAACTTGCAATAAAAATATGTACTACAACCCAATTTGTTCCTATTCTTCCTTAACCTGCCTCAAATACATCAGGCATCAGCCAGCCAGGATTGGGAGGATCTGGGTGTGGAGAAAAGGAAGCTGTGTTCTGAGGCCTCACTGGACAATGAGTGGTCCTCACAAGCGAATATTAGTTGCTTCTTTTTGTTCACTGGAGAGATGAATGCATCACAAAATTTAGCATCCATCTTTAAAATGTGCTTCTAGGTAGACAATTTTGATTAGTTATTAATGGAAGAGAGAAATCTGAGGCTATGAAAGTCAAAGAAGCTTGATCAAGTTTCCATAGGAAAAAAAAGTAGTAAGGCACTATATTTGGCTATTGGAATCTGGATTATTTTCTCAATAACATTATTTATTTTTAAATTACATTTTTATTGGTTTTTATTTTGATGAAGTAATTAATGTTACAATTTCAAACATGTACAGATTCATGTAACCATCATGTAACCAAGATTCAGAATAACTTCATCATTCCTAAGAGCCACTCTGTGTGTGTGTGTGTGTGTGTGTGTGTGTGTGTGTGTGTGTGTGTGTGAATCTCTACTCTTATTCATGGGCTCTGGCAGCAAGAATCATAGAGTACATAATTTAATGAAACCAACTACCTTCTTAGACTAGTTTAATGTCTTTGATGCACAGCTAAGTTATTGTGTATTAGTAATTTCTTTTAGAAATTATTTCTTTAAATTTTTGAGATTATAATATAATTACATAATTTTCTTCTTCCCTTTCCTTTTTCCAACCCTCCCCTCTTTACATACCTCATTCTCTTTCAAATTCATGGTCTCTTTTTTAAAATTAATTATTGTTACATAATATAATCCTAAATACTTAAGTACAACCTTCTTTTTATGTATAATAGTAATTGCATGTACATTTTCAAGGCTATTTGGTCCAGAATAACAAACTGGTGTGCTCTTTCCTGGAGAAGTCCTTCTCCTCTCTCACCATTCCTTAGTTCACTATATTTCTTTTTGTAGGGATAAGGCTTCCTGGTTTTCCCTCATCCACATTAGAATGTCTATTGTTGTTGTCCTTGTTCAGCTCATGTTTAGGCATTCATGTTCGTGAGATTTTATGAGTGTAGTTTCTGAGATTCCTAGGAGACACAATACCACAGCAATGTCCATGCTCCTATCACTTTACAATCTTTCCACCCTCTCTTCTGCAATGATCCCTGAGCCTTAGGTTTTGGAGTTTTATTATAGATACATCCTTTGGGAGTGGGCTCCACAACTCTGCATTTTGATTGGTTGTTGTTTCCTAAAGCGGTCTCTTTCTGTTGAAAAGATAGGTTTCCTCAATGAGAAGTAAAAACTTCCGTTATCTGTGAGTGGCAGAACACAATTAGAGATCATATTGTCTTAGTACAGTGGGGTTGTAGATTCTTCTCCAAGATGGATGATTTTACTAGCCCAGCATTGTTGGCTAGGTTTCCTGTATCAGGCATGTGTTCCTTCTTGTCAAGAAAGTCTTAATTCCAATTAGAGAGCTCTTGTTACCAAGAAGATTATATATATAAAATTCTTCCTTAGGTTTATTCTGCTATGGTTGTCATTGTGGTTTATAAGTATCATTACTGGGTGGGACTATGTGTTGCTCTTCTCCTTTGGAATCTTGCATGATGCCTTCTGATACCAGGAAATCTAGTTTCAGGGAGGAGGGATTCTGGAAAATTCCAATTCAGGGTCCTCTGTGACCTGTGTCTGAAATGCATGATGTCTTCAGATATATGGACTTAACCTTCTACTCCTGGGGAGTGGACAACCAAAGACAATAGGAATATCCTGTACTATTTGAGGGGACTCTTGGACAAACCTGAATTTGTTCTCTTTTTGTTACTGAATAATGTTCTATGCTATGAATGTACTGCATATTAATTACATTTTTTCTTACTTAATAGAAAGAATTTAGATTCATTTAATATTTCCTATCAATCAGAAAGAGGGCTTTTCTACCAGCCCTAGTGAAATTTTTATGTCCCTGAAAATTTAGAATGTCTAATTTTTTAGTCTTACTTCTTCTATCACCACATATCTTATTTCTCATCCTATGCATGTAAATAAGCAATGTAGTCTAGCGGTGGAGGGGTAGGTTCTACAGACAGCTGTCAGGCTTAACTTTTACTCTGTAGTTTATTGTGTAATCTTGCTGTGTTCCTTCATGTTTCCAAGTTTGTTTCTCTAGTAATATCAATACCTACCTCCTAGTTTTCTTGTTAAGATTGTTTGTAAGTGGTTGTATCTCATGGTGCAGGCTGGGAATAATATTTCTTCTGGAGGCAGAGAGAGGAGGATCACAAATTCAAGGCCTGGCTGGGCTACTGGTGACTTCAAGGCCAGCCTAGGCTATCCAGGGAGTAGTCTCAGTCTCAAAAAAGTGATAGGAATGTGGCTCAGTGGCATGGCTAGTATATGTGATGTGCTAGGGAATGGGTGAAAAGAAGAATTCATACAGCATTCCTTACAAACCACTTGGCATATAGTTAGCACTGAAAAACCAATAACTACCCTCATGTATCTATTCCTGGACACAGTAAAAATAGTTTGCCAACAAATACGAAGTCACATTTTGATAGGTATGTGTATCTAAAGGATGCGTTTAAGGTAAATGCTCATTGCCAACTGCTGACCTGTAGTTTAAAAGTTAGTTGTAAGTACAATGTATCATGTTTGTGAGACGGTTAGGTAGAGTACAGAAAAATTAATCAATGCCACCTGTGTCTTAGGAAAGTGTGCCAAGACCTGGCAATGAGAAGTGACTCGGGCTCTGAGATGTAAACAGAGACGTATGTTCCCAACTCCAACCAAACTCCAAGCAGCAGAATTGATGTGCTGAACCCTGATGCAGACTGACAAAATGACACTGACTTCACTTCCACTTCTGGTACTGCCCATCAACTCTGTCCCAGAAGCTCAGTAAAAAGACAGGATGACTTAAACTTGAGGAGCATGGGTGACCTCCCGTCCTCATCCTGTTCTTTACTGAAACACTATGTCGGGGGGGGGGCAGGGGCACCTCTTTTAATCATTGAATTTTATAAATGATTATATTTATCTTTTCCTTATTAAGAAGGGCAAAGGTAACTTTTGATATTTAACGAAAGCTTACATAAATCTCTTTGGGTCACTAATAAATGGTGATTATGCTGGCAATCTGGTAAAATGATGTTTTTCCTTGAATGTTCATGAGTCTCTGGGTTACAAATATATCCAAAAATGTTAATCTGATCACTTTTAAATGAGAAAGAAAGTGACAGATTTATCCTTCTCCTCCTGATAACAAACAGAATCTAAATTCTGTCCTGTCATTTCTCAGCAAAGAAAGAAACTAAAAACAAATAAAATATAACACAGTATTGTAAAACGCAATCTGAAAATAATTAGAAGCCCCGAGTATCTTTACTACAAAAGAGCAAAGTCCAAATTCTTTTCTCTTTGATCCATTATTTCTGGACATAGTACTGGGAACTCTCTGTGTACTTTCATGACTTTCTCATTTCTGCTTAAACCCCCATTTATCTAACTTGAATTATGGAAACCTTGACATGGTCTCCCTGTGTTTTTACAAATCACGTGACTGTGTCTTTGGCATTTGACATTGTCATTCAACTCTTTTGAATTTTTTTTTTTTAACTTACACACTTTATTCTTTTTGTCATTCCTTCTGCAACTGCTTGTAAGACACCAGGTCTGCTTTTGAATTTGATTCAGAGGAATCTTTCATTAATCTTCCTGTCCTCTGTGTCTTTCTTTTGCTCTTGCTCCTGGCTCATCCCATATAAATTCCGTCATTTATTTCTCATTTCTCTGCTTAGAAGTCTGCTCCTTTCCCATTCTTGTTCTAGCTACAGACCTCCAAAAAATGTATTAGAAAGCAAATCCTGCTTTTCTAATTAGATTAATCTTTTGTAATCATTCAGGTAGTGTGTGTGTGTGTGTGTGTGTGTGTGTGTGTGTGTGTGCGTGTGTGTGTGTGTTGTATATACATGTGTAAGGGTGGGTACAGTTGTCTGTGTGCACATGTATCCTGTTCTATCAGTTGGCCTTATTCCCTTGAGGCAAGGTCTCTCACTGAATTGGAAGCTAGACTGGTGGCCAGAAAATCCAGTGGCCCTCCTGTCTTGTGCCTCCACATTAGTGAGGTGATAGGTAGAAACAGTCATGCCTACCTTCCTTCCTTCCTTCCTTCCTTCCTTCCTTCCTTCCTTCCTTCCTTCCTTCCTTCCTTCCTCCCTCCCTCCCTCCCTCCCTCCCTCCCTCCCTCCCTCCCTTCCTCTCTCCCTCTCTCTCCCTCTCTCTCCCCCCCTCTCATTTATTTATTTACCTATTTATGTATTTATTTATTTAGGGCTGTTCTGAACTCTCTTTGTAGCCCAGGCTGGCCTCAAACTCAGAGATTCGCCTGTGTCTGCCTCCCGAGAGCTGGCATTAAGGCATGAGCCACCACTGCCCAGCCTCAGGAACCATTTTTAATTCTCTTTCTTCACTTCTATGAGGACATCAATCAGTCAGATGGCCATTTTGTTTCCTGTCAGTTTCACTGAGACACCTGACACAATCTCCTGCTATCTTGCAAAAGCTTCAGTGTTATTTACCTCACCAAGCATATCATATTCTGCAGTCAACACCATTGCTTCTCTGTTTCAGCCACATTGCCTTCCTCATATTCCCCTTAAGCAATCTGAGGATTTCTCTAACCTAGAGCTTTTATACTGGCTATTGCCATTGTCTCAAATACTCTCTACTCCTATCATCCATGATTATATCTTTCATCTCATCTAGTCTTTTGTTTAAATGTCTGCTTCTTTTTTTTCTCTCTTTGTCTTTTTTTGAAATGTGTATTGTGTTTGGTGTGTGTATGTAGGCATGTCTGTGTAATGGGCACTTTTGTGTTTGGGTGTGTGTGTGTGCATGTACATAGGTATGCCTGTGGAGTCCAGAGGTTGATGTCAGGTCTTTTACTTGATTGATAATCATCCGAGGCATGTTCTCTCCATTCAATTTGGAGCTAGTAGATTCAGCTAGTCTAGGTAGCCAGCTTGCTCCAGGGAGACCACGTCTCCTTCAAGCTGTTGAATTACAGGTGGGGTTCCATGCTCACCTGGAATTTGTATGAGTTCTGGAGATCTGAACACTGTTCCTCATATCTGTGCAGCAAGTGAAGGTTCAGTTTAATCACTTGAATTATCTTTTTCCTAGCAAATCTCAGCTTCCCAAGTTCCAACTTGAACATCATATTTGTACTAACAACCCATGTCAGGTTAGGGAGTCCACATAGAAAGTAAAAGCCTTCCTTAGCCCCATTTTAACAGGGATCTTGATGGGCCGAATCACCGGCATAGTCGTTCTCCTTCTTATGGTAGGTACTGTGGACCAATAACTTCAGCTGGGTTTCCTAGAGTGGCATATTACTTGGAATTGCATATAGCTAACTGTGTCCCAAGTCTTCTACACTTTCCTCAGTTTGCTGTCTCCCTGAAGAGCTGTATTCCCAGGTCCAGAACAGAACATCTTTGCTTCCTCTGGCCTCCTCTGAATACACCAATTACCTTCTCTTCTCCGTTGACCTGTACTTTCTCACTTTCCTGTGAGAAACGGCCTCTGTACTTTTTGAAATTTTATGTTCAATTCTCTTCCGAGCTTCTTGTTCCTGCTTCACTGATTCCATTTATTCACACTCAAATCTCTCACTGTCCACATTTCAATGTGTTGGGAGTAATTTTTCAACACACTGGCGCTCAATGTGTTGTATGTATGATTTTAATGTATGTGTTCCCTAGGTATTCCAGAAATTCATTTAAAGGGTTCTTTATATGAAGGAGGTTTTTAAAATTGTACTAAAACCTTACCTTTTTTACTCTTTTTATTAAGTAAAGGTAACGGTATATTCATATCAGTAATAAATTAAGTTCTTCAGTATAGCTGAGAATAAAATACAGTAAACAAAAGAAATATATAATGGTAAAATTGGGCCTTTAAAAACTACCATGAATATTTGGGGTTAAAAAAATTCTGAGAAACTCTGTGAAACATATTATCAAAATGTTCTCTTCAGTCAGAGGAATTCTAGCCATAATTATTGGCACCTAGTCATGGTACCTACAGTGTTGTCTGAGACTCTTGACTGGCCCATTGGTTTATGATATATGAGGTGTTAGACTGAGAACAAAGTTAAGACAAGGTGTCAACTGCTACATCTGGCCTGAATTGAACCTGCCTTCTCAAATCTAATGTTAGCAGCCTCTTATCACCTTACTTTCTATACAACCTAGGCCAGGGAGGGGGTACCTGGAAAGACAGACAAGACAACACAGCTGTAAAGACTTGACTACTGTCTACACATCTCTCTTTGTGGGAAGAGTTATCTATACTATAACAGACTGGAATCCCTTTAATGTAGACAGTTTAGTCTACTTAACTACAACCCTATTCCCTACTCCCCACAGTTCTCCTCCACTTCACATTCAAGGGAAACATTGAGTCCAAGTAAATTCATTGAATAGAGGTTTGATAGACATACAGAGATAGTTTAATGGTCAGCCATGTAGGATGATCAAACATAAACAGACTCAGGCTTTGAAAATCTAAGCCCCAAAGGTCATAAAAATATATTGAACTCATCACATTCTCATTTGAAATGCTCCTTTTAAAACCAAGCATTCTCATTTGTGAGGTGACTTCAGTTACAAGGGAGAACATAACATAAAATAAAAGGACATAATCTAAAATCTGAGCAAGAATCTACTCAAGAGCCCTGGTTGGCTACTAAAATGAATCAGCATTGAAGATATACACGAAAAGCCTGTCTTCTGGGAGTATTGAGAGCCAGGGTGTAGAAATGCTGGTCCTAATTCTCCCCAGCCAAGAGTTCCCCTTCTCTTACACAAGTTCTATTTTCTTTTCCTAAAAAAAAAAAAAATTAGAAGGACTCTTAATTCCCATGCATAACTGCAAATCCCATGACTTTAAATAAATATATACTCTTAAGCCATAGATATATAAATGTCAACTGCAGGCATTTGTTCTCTGAGGCATATCTGTCTGTCTGGAGCTTAACTGTCACTCTGATTTCTCTCAGGTCTTGTCCCTAACATCACTCAAAGGACAAACCACCCAACTGTGCAAAATAAGCCAAAAAAGTGACAGGCAGGCAGTACTCTTGGCCACTATGATATGTTCTCACAGGACACTTCCCATAAGCGTTCGACCTTAGAAGCCATGGGGCAAAAGACCAAGAAAAAGACTCAGGTACATTTATTTCATAAAAGAATGAAATATTTTATTTCATCTCTCACAAGGAGATAGGTAAAGTCTGATTATATTAAATAATGTTAGAACCGATAATGAAAGGAGTACATTTTCCATTCTTTTTAATCTAAGTTGGATGATACATTTTTATTCTTTTGTTATCTGGTGGGCTTGATCAAATGGTTTCTTCAGGGGCAATTTGAGGGGTTGTAGATGTAGTTTAGTTGTAAAACATTTTCTTTCTTAGGATGCCTGAGGCCCTGGGATCAGTATGTAGCACTTAAAAACATCCAATATGACATGAGCTGACCTCAAAGGAACTTTACTGCATGTTGGTCTGGGTTGAAATGTTTGCATGTGCATTTATGGGAGCCAATTTCTAAAATCAGAAACACATTCCTTTGTGTTCACCAAGTCCCCTGCAACCCTCATTAATATGACGTCTTCTGTGTGATACCTCTTGAGGTTCTGCAAACTCACCATTACCTACTACTTGGTCAAGGGGAACTGTTAGCTGCATTTGGAGACTGCAGGTCCCCAAATGTATGTTGTATAAAAGTTGAAACTTAATTCTAAGCTAGATTTGCCACCTGGGCCTTATGGGGCAGATCCTGGGTTGAACAAAATGTTCTGCTAATATCATAGTTCTTTTATAACTCCCACTTACTAAGTTGTCAGTTTTGGCAATAGTTTTTATTAGCATTTTTCTTTTTCCTTTTTTTTCCCATAACAGTCAGTAATAAAACTGTTCTACCCCCAACGCACACGTATAAGTTGATCTTTACTTATATTTCAGATGGGAGAGTTTTGTTTCACTGAGAAGATACAAACATGTTTTCAAAGTGTGATGCTATAAGCTGATTGATTTCTTTGCTTACAGTTTTCTGTATTGCCCAATTTTCTCATCATATACATTATTTATAACTTCCTCTGGAGGAGTTACCTTAGAAATCTTTAAAAATTTAGTCATTCATCACTGAAAAAGCCTCCAAATTGTCAGGAATACTGCTAAGATGTGTCTGATATATATTTTCTTTTTTGTATATGTCTTTCCCTTTTTGTGAGAGTGGAGGACTGCAGTTGCCAACCCGAGGTGAAAGAATGGGCAGTTAAAAGCTGAAGATTTTTTTTTTTTCATTGCCCATGATCAAGAACACTCTCTTTCCTGGACTTCCAACTGATGGCAGGTTAATGACATTCATTCCACAGAGAAGCATGGGCCCGCTGTCTTAACAGCTGAGAGAGTTAGCTTGACTTCCAAGGATAACTGCCCTGAAGTAGCAAGCAATACAGAGTCTGCAAGCTGAGAGCGAGAAACAATTAGAGAGCACTTCATTAATGCTTAATGATGCAGAGCAGGCATAGAGCAGAGCTGATTGTGTGCTCTATCTTAGCTAGTGATCCTCACACGTTGCCAGTGCAGTGTTGTGAAAGCCTTTGCATGCTAGGTTGTGAATCTGAGACGGCAAAGGTGAGATTATCTGGGGAAAGCTAGTGTGACAGGTTGGAAAGAAACCAGAAAATGGCTGCAGCGGATCTCATTGCCAGGCTCAGCTCAAGTTGGGGAAAGTGCTGTATTCTTTTCATATTTGGTTCCCTGAGCCTAATTCCTAATAGACATGGTTAAATCCCACTGAGGATTTCTGTTTTTAATAATGCATTAAGCATCTCTGTTGGAAGGTTCTATTAAGCATCTCCCCCTGTTTTTGACTCTACCATACTGCAGTGAAAAAGGATTAAAAAATACCGCACAGGTGCACATCGCAGCTGTTGAGGCTAAACTGTGTTCTACTATATTAATTCATGTCCCATTAGGGGAGTTACAGAATAGTTTAGTTCCCATAAAAAGGGAAAAAATTGTCTTCATCAAAGAAGGAAGGAGTTTCCTATCTACACTGCAACATTATTTTTGGCCAAAAGGGCTTTGCTAAACCCAGTTTCCCAGCCTAGTCATGCAACCATGAAAACAGAAAGGGGATTTTTTGGCTTAGTTTCAAATTACACATTTAAAATTAAATTTGTGTTTCTATGTATACAGAGATAATATTCATACAAAGTATCTATACACAATCTAGTGTGCTGATACATACACACAAAGCTCCAAGAAGTCACATTTTAATTAAAGTTTAAGCAATCAAGGCTACATAAACCAGACCTATGTCACCAGACTTTTTCATTGTATTTAGCTCCTGGGGCATGAACATAAATCAGTGGTGACGTGTCTGTTTATAGTACACATTTATTTCAGAAAGTCAGTCATATATTGAGATGGCTTTGTTATAAAAACAGCTTCTATTTTTTTTTTGCTTCCTAAGGCTTCATCTACAGCTGTGAATGTTAAATATTAATGTTGAAAACATGACACTAAGTGCAAGACAAATAAATGAGGGTTCATGCATCTATCGTGTGATAAAATAGAAATAGCATTACACAAACAGGAATGAACAGAGGGAGGGGGAGGAGTGAGGGGAAAAAAGAAGAGATTAGGGAAAAGTGGAGGCAGGGATGGATGAAGAGACTGAAGAGATGACCAACGACATAAACACACACACACACTCCTTCCTCCCACCAATAAATAAACAAATTCTGTTCTATTGGTTCTTCAGTCGCTCCATGGTTATTTTAAACTTCAAGAGCCTCAATTTTTTCTAAAAGGCTGATAGTACCTGATTTGCTCTAGAGTCTTCATTGAAGTTTAATAAAATAATTGCAAGAGATGTATTCTAATGTGTAACGAATCATCATTCTGGTTTATATATGAAATGTCTTCTGGAAGCTAATGTATTAAACACTGTTCCTAGTTAGTAGTGGAGTTTGAGGATATTGTTGAATCATTGGGAGGTGGAGCTGGGTGGAGAAGGGGGGTTACTTTTCATTTATCCTGAGTCCTTATATGGTCCCCTCTCTCTGTTTCTTGCACTCCTCTGTTGGGACCTCCTCTATGCAATAGTGTCCTTTCTCCCATGATGTGCTAATGTCTAGCACTGTGAACTAAACAATTTCTCCCTCTCTTGTTCAGGTAATGTTTGGTCAGATGGGTGAGGAAACTCACATACCATGCCCTGTTATTTGACACTTTGATTACTCCCTCTTTCGATATTTTCCTAACTTCATCCTCACTACCCTATCATATCCCCTGCTTGGATTGCTTCTACAGAACGTGCGTAGCATCTACACATCCATGGTCTCTTTGGCTCTGTGTTTTTCATGCTTCTACTGGACTCTCTAACCTATTAGTTTGTATCTAGACATCCCAGGGCCTTTCTCTTCTCTGAACAGACTCCGCAGACCAAATTCCCCAAACTCACGAAGCATTGTTGAGAACCCCAGGTTTGCTCCAGAAGTTGACCTCCAGGGCTCATGTATCATTTTGCTTTTCCTTTCAGGAAGGAATCCACTTTTCATATTTCTTTGATCAGCCTATACTGTTCTCTTTTCTATTTCTCTTTTCTGCTCTCTTATCCACCAACCACCCCCAATATAATGCTCATTTTATAGAGTTGAATGTCTGTCACTGGTTCCTTTTTTATTATATATGGGCATATGAACAAGTTCATGTCTCAATTTTAAGACTCAGAACAGCAAACAGAAAAAAATCTATTATAGAAACAAACATTTATTTTTTTAAAAAAAATTGTATAATGATTTAAATTCATATTTATAAGTCTGGAAATCACAAGCATGTAGACTTTGTAATCCTAAATCACCCTACCTGATTCATGGTCCACATTGCTCTCTACCATGCAAATAAGAAGTTACAATCCTGATTCAGTGTGCCTGGAGCTGGTATAGCAGAGTTGATTGCCAATTTGATGGGAGCTAAATTCACCTTTAAGACAAATCTCTGGGCGTGTCTGAAGGAGTATCTAGATTAGGTTAATTGAAGTAGAAAAGTCCACTTCGGTTTAGGCAGCACCATTCCATGGACCAGGGTTCCAGATAGCTACTAAAAGAGAAAGCCAGCTATCAGCATTGATCTCTCATTCTGCTTCTGAACTGTAGATGCCATAAGCTCCTGCCATCATTCCTTCTTTGCCACGATGGACCACACCCTCCTCTTCTCTTGTCAGTTGCTTTTGTAAAAGGTGAGTGCAGTGAGAAAAGGAACTGGGATATTCTCTGTGTCCTATGGGCTAAGATACAAATGACAGGCATTACACTAATTGTTTCAATAAGCATGTACCAGCATTTGAGTGCTTTGATGATTGTGCAGAGCGTCTATATATCGACTTTCCAAAAGTGGAAGAAAAACACATGTCAGTAACTGAGACAGTTTAACCTGTCACATGATTAAAATATGGCTGAGCACATGTAACTTCTCAGCGTATAGTGCAGATTAGGAAGGACTTGGAGAAGATGAAAACACTTTTGATTTGCCCCAGGGCGAGATGGGTTAGTGTGTGCTAAGTTACAGGTAGGCAGGAAGGAAAGGTTCTGATGTGCTATTGCATATTAGGACAGACGTAGATAGGAATGCAATGTATATTTCAAAAAGTGGCAAATAAAGGTTTAAAAAAATTTCACTAGAAAAATGATAAGCATATGAGACACACATGCTTAACTTGACTTATACATTACATACTACATATATTACATACTACATATATGTATTGAAATATCACTTGGAACCCCATCAATATGTGCACTTTTAATGTTTATGTGTACCAGTTTCTACTTAGTTGAATAGACCTGGATGTTTTATCCTAAGTGAAATATTACTGACCCAAAGAGTCAAACACCATATGATTCTTGTTTAATGTTCATCCTAGATTTTAAGTTTTATATGTGTGTAAATGTATTGTGTGTGTGTGTGTGTGTGTGTGTGTGAATGCGTGTACATATGTGTGACTGTCAGTGTATGTATTAGTAATATATTCTGGTGGAGAAACTATGCAAGAATAGGAATTGATAATTTATTAACATCATTATTTCAGTAAACAGGGGTCCCCAATTTTAAGGCAACAGAATTTACTGTTTTATTTTTTGAGCAGGTTCTCATATCTAGGAAAATGTAATTATAAAGCTACATATATTAAACAGTTTTGTATTCTTTCTCATTTTAATCTTCACTCATTTGGATTAATTAAGTGTAATGATAAAGATGTAGCTATATTTACTTTCATTGAAGAATTAGAGATTTCTCTTGATCTGTCTGGTTTGCATTGCCATCCTCATTACTATTTATTACTATCACTATTTTATTTCTAGCATATCTGATTTATTCACTTGACCATTTTGTAAACATTTTTCTGGAAGCAGCTAGTCTCACATAACAAAGTATACCTTAATATCTGGTAGAGCATGTTTTTGTAATGTTACATTATTTCAGTTAGCTGTTTGGGGCCCTTTTCACTTGCTTTAATGCATGAACCAGTTTGTTAAATTCATAAAGAATGATAGATGTAATATACACTCACTTTCACATGAACTGTGGCATATTTGGTGATTCTTCGCTAAGGGAGCTGTGGCTACTGTTCAAAAACAGAAGTAATTATTTTTTTTCTTGAAGCTTTATGTAAGAATGGAAAGTCATTCAAGAACTCTTCTGTGAGATGATATGGGTTCCCAACAATAGCAAGGCAAACTCTAAAGAAAGGCGGCTGACAAGGGCATACACGGATATACAAAAGCATGTCAGTGGTGAAGAGAAGAACATTCAAAACATATCACTAACCACATTTTCACCTTTTCAGCCATCTTAGATAAGTTATAATAGAAGTGAATAATGCCATATGGACTCTGCAGAAACTTTCAGGTGGGCTACACCTGGGTTCATAGCTTGATAGTTCTGTCAGCTACATTGTTTTTAACCTCACGTTTTCTATAAAGCAAAGTAGCAGGACCTAAATATCAAAGTTATTCTGACAACTAATGATGAAGTAGTTGTGAAGTAGTAATGATGAACTAATGATGAGCTGCTATGGAGCAGTTCCTTGGGAAATGATAGTTGCTATTTACACTGTTTTTATAATTTACACAGTAAATATTCACCAAGGGAAACAGTTGAAATGCATACATTTAAGTTATTTTTTCTTTCCCTAAAATGTTCTCTAAATCAGTCTTACTTCAAAAGTCATTGAACTGTATATGATTATATATTTTCAGCTCAGTTCCAATGCATTTTACTTAAAATAGCTCTTAAATCTGAGATAAAATCAATAAAGTTTAAATGCTCTATTGATTTCAATATAGCAGAAATGGTGGCTAGTCAGAACCTTGTAACTATCCATTACACAGATGGGCTGTTGATAAGACAGTATACTAGGATACTTGGTAAAGTAAAATACTATTTATTTCCTCTTTTTTTTCAGCATCCTCCATCTTATCCTCCTTCTTTCTAGTGCTGAGAATTCAACCTAGGTCCTCATATTCATGCAAGCATTCTATCACTGCTATATCCTCAGCCTTATTTTTCCTTTTGAGACAAGTTCATTTTTGAATTGTTCAAGTTTGCCTTGAGCTTGTTCAGTAGCCTGGACATGTTATGGACTTATATTCCTCCTGCCTCAGCCTACAAAGAAGTAGGGATTATAGGCTTGTACTACCAGACACTGTAGTACAATGATTGGGAAATTATTGAAAATGCTCTGCAAATCTAGCACATCTGAAGCTATTACTTCTTTTTTAATACTTTTCTCCTGAGAATGCATTACTAATTCTTATTTTCATTCCTATGAAACTTGGTTGAATTTGAATGGCTTGAACAAGTTCATTCAAAAGCTAATGGAAAAGAGAAGATTGGGTGTTTGTTTTTGTGAGTTTGTGGTATTCTGGGTACTGAATTTTGTCCCTATCACATACCCCTCATTGTATTAGTTACTTGTCTTATTTCTGTGACCCAATATCTTTCAGGATACAACTTAAGAAGTGAGGTATTGATTTAGGTTGATGACTCTAGGAGATATAGTCCATCATGGCAAAGAAAATACCATGGCAGAAGGAAGTGGTTGGTCACATTGCATTTGTAGTTGAGAAGGACAAAGCCTAAATACTTGTGCTTGCCTCACTTTCCCTTTTCATTTATTCTAGGAACCCAGCTCAGAGAATGGTACCACCCATAGTTGAAGATGGTTTTTGTCCCTTGGTTAACTCAATATAAATAACTTCACAAATCTTCCCAGAGTCTTTTCTCCTAGATGAGTCTCAATTCTCTCAAGTTGATAATATTAGCCATCACATGTCCCCACACAAACACTCTTTTGTGTGACATTCTATTATAGCCATCAGGGTACTAAATTTCAATCACTACAGCAAGCACAAATCCTGGAAAACAAAGGTCAGAAACACATCTTGACATTTCTCACTAAAATCAGAAACACTGAGACTTAAGCCTTATGAAAAATGAAATTTTCAATATTTCAGTGTTCTTTACAACTTTAATGCTGGCAAGGATATCCAGAGGTCATTAAATGAAATCAATTATTTCTAACCAAAAAGTATGTATACTTCAGTGTAGCATGGATGAAGCTTTCTCTTAAAGTCACTATCAAGGTGTTTCTCTTATATCTGGTTATATCATACACAGCCAGTGATCTGTTCTTGTAAGCACAGAAAACATTTCCTCAGCGGACTTTCTTCTGAGTGTTGAGGCTCCAGCACTCAGATTCCTTGTCCAGTGCTCTTTGGCCAGGGGTATCACTATATGAAAGTTCCCACCTGCCCTGCAGACCACATCAAATGCTCCCTAATGCATTTCCCATGTATGTTGATAAGAAAAATGTAAATGTTACACTATCGACCAAGTGTCAGTAATATCATTAACACATGTGGGAGTCATCTTTAGTTCCCAGTTTTCTTCACATTGTTTGATAGGTAAAAGGCATTCAAAATCTGCATACTAAATCAAATAACAGGGAAACACATGCTATTATTACCATAACCTGGCTATGGGTAAGATAGCTGAACAATTCTATCCATTACAGCTCTACTTTTTATGTATTAGAGTACACCTTGGGGAATAAAATTCTCAGACAGAATGCAGAAACCCTTTGGGGTGTGTGTGTGTGTGTGTGTGTGTGTGTGTGTGTGTGTGTGTGTGTGTCTATAAGTAAAAGTCTCTGTTTCAGTTTCATTTCTGTTGCTATAATAAAATATATGTACAAAAAGTAATTTTTGGAAAAAGGGTTTATTTTAGCTCACAATTCCAAGTGTGAAGTTCACCACTCTGAAAGAAGTTGAGGTAGGAACTCCAAATAGCTAATTATATCACATAGCTAATTACATCAAATAGCTAGTTATGTCAAATACCTAGTTACATCAAGTTCATTGTCAAGAACAGTAAGAGATGGTTACTTGAGTATAGACTTGCTTCCTTGCTTATGGTCAAATCAGTTTCTCCATTCCACCTCATTCTCTGTTCTACTGAGGGTATAGTGTTGCCCATGCTGGGTATGATCTTTCTATGCCAAATAATTTAATTCTTCACAGGCATATTCTAATCCAATGTAGACTTTATCTTATTGATACTCTCTTTCCAGGTAATTCTAGGCTTTGTCAAACTGACAATTAAAGCTAACCATTATATTATTTTACTTCTCAGTGATTTTCATTGATCTGGTTCATAATTCTGTTCACTTGAACCTGTGACTATGTTTCAATATATGCCAGATAATATACTAGAAAACAACTATTCTATTTTGACAACCTAATAAAACAGGCTTATAGAATCACTATCAATCACTTGTAATAACTTTATTACATTAAAATATTATGACTGTACACTGAGGTCAGATAAGGAATACAAAACAGGAGTTAAGTTGAAGAAGAAAAATGTCATTTAATCATTCCATCACGAACCATTGACAAGGTCAAAGTAAGACAAAGTCAAAGCAAAATCCAAATTGTGTTATTTCCAAGAGAACATGAGTGATGCTCAAACAAGGCAGACATTAGCTAATCTGACTACTTGTGTATTGATTATAGAAAAGATTATTCATGACTTGAGAAATTTCAAAGACTAAAATGAAACTTCCTTCACTTTTTGATAGTATCTGTATCAAGACTACTACCACTTCCAGCACTCTGCTGAGAATTCTGTAACACAAGACTGACTCATGGAGGAAGTTTATTCCCATTATCCCCTTCTACATTGCGTCCCCTGGGCTATACTTTTCCTTCCTTCTAAAGTAGAATAATCCAAACATTCTCTTGACTGTACATATGTTCTGAAGGGCATTTTGGAGTGGGCTTCCAAAACATGTTTCCAAATAGCAAAATACTCTCTAAAAGTTATAGTGGTTCAGTACTACGGTGTTCTGTTTCTGGCTTAGCTATGAATTAAATCTATGTGCACCCTTCCATGAGATACTCACGACTCACAGCATAAATTTTTGTGATAAGTCTTTCTTTGTCTCTCACCATCCTGCTTCCAAATAACCACACAGAGACTTATTAATTGTGAAAGCTTAGCTGATAGTTTAGGCTTGTTTCTAACTAGCTCTTATAACTTAAATTAACCCATTTCTATTAACTTACTTTTTGCCTTGTGGCTTTATTACCTTTACTGTACTGTCCATGCTGCTTTCCTGTTTCCTTCATGTCTGGCTCACTACTCCTCCCTTTTTCTTCCCAGTGTCCTTTGTGCCTGGTTATCTGTGCTTCAGCTTTTTATTAAATGAATCAGAGTGACATCTTCACAGTGTACAAGATTTTTCCACAACTCACTCTTCTTTGTATCAATTTGGCCTGCTGTACAAAAGCAATATAGACAGAGAAACTTTCAGTCAACATTTCTCCTCAGACCTCCCTAGGCTTGGAAATCTGAAATTAGGGTGTCAGAGTTAGTGTGTTCTGGTGAGGGCTTTCTTGCAAGTGGCAAATGGCTGACTTGTCTTTTCACATGGTGACAGAAGCACAGCCAATTCCCTGGCCACTTCTAATCCCACACACCAAGATTCTATGGTCATGATCTACTTACATCCTAAACAGCCCAAGTAACTTTGGAATTAAAGTTTCAACACATAAAATTTGGGAAAAACTAAAAGCAGCCCATTGTAGCTTCCTCATCAATAAATTGATAAGGAAAAGAAAATGTGATTTTTTTCTTCCTTCCCTTCCTTCCTTCCTTCCTTCCTTCCTTCCTTCCTTCCTTCCTTCCTTCCTTCCTTCCTTCCTTCCTTCCTTTCTTTCTTTCTTTCTTTCTGTCTCTCTCTGTCTCCTCCTCCTTCTTTTTGATATTTCAAAATGCTTTATTTTCACTTGGTCCCAAGTCTTGGGAGGGGCTCCAGAGCGGTTACAAAGCTGCCTAGAGGTTCAGGCGAAGGTCCTGAGGCTGGCTGGTGCAGAACAGAGGAGGGAGGCCCCTTGGAAGGTGAGGCTTCCTGGTCAGGCTTGAGAGTGAGTTTCTCGAAGAGGTACTTGCCCAGAGATAGCGAGGGCACACCAGTCTGTGCTGGCTGTGGCCCAGCCACTCTGTGGAGGTTGGTCAGGTGGTTGCCCATCTTCTTGATGAGCTTCACCTCCTCATCCAAGACGTGGTTTTCCAGTTTTCCAGGAATTCACAGAGGTGAGGATCTGTGCTAGAAGAAGCCAGGGCATGAATATCCAAGAGGGCCTGGTTCAGGCTCTTCTCCAGGGCCAAGGCAGCTTCCATGGCCTTCTGGGATTTACCCCACTCATCTTGAGATGGCTTCTGCACGTCCTGGAATAGGGCGAGGCCTCCAGGTTCGTTCTGCATCTTTTAGCAGCCGCTCGGCACCCTGGTGCTTCTCCTCGGCCAATTCGCAGAAGAAGTAGCATACACCTTCCAGAGCCATGTCATCACCCTCAATAGCCATGTCATCCCAATCAAAATAGTAGCCAAAAGAGAGGTAGGTGTAGGAGGCCCGCAGGTGCAAGCTGACCAGGCGGTTCACTGCAGTCTCCACTTCGGTGGAATAATTCTGAAGAACCCAGGAGCGCATGGCTGATACGCAGTATGGAACTAACCGCCAAGAGATGGTACTGTCTGGTCCTAGGAGCCAGGCTGGGAGTTGATGGTCCCAGAGGCTGTGAATGGAGACACTGAGAGGCGGCTGGAAGCTAACAAAGGGAGTCCCTGGGTCTGCTCCGTCCAAACACTGTTGAAGCAAGACACAGACATGGGATCTCTGGGCGCTGCTTGAGAAAATGTGATTTTCATACTAAAACATCATTCTGTATAAGGACCACTAACTTATTTATACTTGGTTTGCTCTAATTTTCTCTGTCTTACAGTGAAGGACCAGGTGAAGATCTTTAAAAGGGCTGAACTAGTTCTCTTCCCTTCTATTTATTTTTTACCTCAGCTTTTATCATCAGCTAATGATACTAATATGATAGAACTGACAGTGATGTTTGATGATATTACTAAATATCATTAGACCCTTCAGACTGGACTGAAACAGAAAGAGGAGCTTAGGCTGCACCTTAACTTGAATCTGAGCTATGGTTCCTCAATTGGAAGTTGTGTGTGTGTGAGAGAGAGTTGTATTCATAGAGTTGATAATTGATTGGTCAGTAATGAAAGTATTATAAGTTGGGGATGTAAAATTCTGGGGCCAACAGTGGTGATCTTACAACCAGAAGTTGGAATAACAGTCCTCAGAGGAGAGATTCTTGTGTAGCAGCAGTGGTGAGCACTAAGTCTTTCTGTAAAGTGCAATCTGTGTTGATAGATAAATTAGAGATCCATCAAAGGTGAAAAAGGGGGGGGGGGCTTAATTGAGAGTTTTCTGGAGCCATTGCAGTTGAGATCTGGAAAGTGAGTAGAAGCCCATGTGTGAGAAAGTTACTGAGGGAGCACATGGCATAGGTGACTGCCAGGAAGCCAGGGAAATTTTTGAATGCGAGTAAAAAAGAAACTGGCAATGGTCTTGATATTATGCCCCACACAACCCTACAGAGTCATATGTTAGATACCATCACTTTGGAATTAAGGGTTCAACATAGGACATTTTGTAAAACACAAATCTTTATTCATTACAATCTTTGGGTATAATTAATGAATTTTGGGAAAGAAAAATCACTATTCTATCATCTCCCAGAGGTCATATGTTGAAATCTTTATCACAGTTAGATACTAGGTGATAAAATGTTTCAGGGTGATTAGTCTTAGGAGGTAAGCCCAATTTAGAAAGGTTGGCTCTCTTATAAGGAGTCTTAGAAGGGACCATTTGCTCTTTCAATAGATGAGAACACAAGAATGGACCATCTATTTCTATAAAGTGAGTCCCATCCGACATAAAATAGACTCTGAACCTGAACTTTCTAGCCCTAAGAATGGCATTTTTGTTTAAAATCTGCCCCTATATATAGGCTATACATGGCAAGTGGTGTGGAAATAGCCTCATGTAAGAATCAGGGACACTATTACAGGATAAAGCTGATTATGTCATTTAGTTCTTGTTCAAATCTGGTGTTGCCAAATATTGTTTCCCCTGTCCATGTCCCATCTTCCTTCTCTTATTGCTTCTCTCTCTCCTCCTTCTTCCCTCCTGATACCTCCCTCCCTCTCTGCCTTCCCCACTTCGAGTCAGCTTTCAGATGTCTACTTTTATGTGTAGTATTCTTTTTCTTTTAGTCTGGCTTCTACCTGCTCAAGAGCTGGCATACCTAATACTACAGATTTGGTTTCTCCTATAGTACTTCACTATAGTCTCAACTTGCTGGACCACAGGCAGCTCAGAGGCTCATAATAAGCCAGTAAAGCAGCATTCTGTATGCATTTCAGAAGGTGCTCAACTTCTCTATGCAATACTTTAGTGAGTATAACAGTATCACAACATTATTATTAGAGCTATTTATTAGACATAAAGTAGTTGGGATAGCTCCTAGCACACAGTAAGTATTCTACCTCTAGTTATCTGTAGAAATTCCAGTGTTCTATGCCTAATCACCACCTGTTCTGACTTCTAATTACCACATAAAATTATACTTGGGAGCCTAACTTCTGCCTACTTGAAATCATTCGTGTGATCCTATATCTTGACTCCAAGTATGGGCCAATGTAGATGTGTCTAGGAGGAATTTCAATGATTCACTTATTGTAACTGACCCTGTCAATGACACTATCTCTGTTCCCCAGGTTTTTTTTTTTTTAAAACCAAAACCAAAGGAAGAGAGATTTCTTTAACGTTGGTTTTGTTAGACAGAGTGGAGTGTAAGTTCACCAGTATAGTTATTTTTTTTTTCCTCCTGAGAATAAAGTCAAGTTTGAGTAAAGCTGACCTAAAAAATAGATGCCTATAATTTTGCTGATATACTTGGGAACTTTCAAACATTTCATATACATTTTTGTGAAATTGGTAAAAAAAAAATATGCTTCTGAATTTATCATTAGTTTCAGCAAGGTGTTCCCAAACACCTGAAACTACTGGCTTTACCAAGAACATTCAAATCAACAGCTGGGTCACTAGAGACAGATGTGCAGTTCGTCAGAAAATGATCCAGTTGGCTCACTGCTGAGCAGTTATTTTTAATGTGCACATTCTATGCTCCTTCATGGAAAAAATTCTTGTATGTCTTCAAGTCATCTCTGACAGATGGTCCCAATAGCTTAAACCCTTGTAACCTACTAGAGATGGCTGGTCTCTTTTCCCCATGCCCTGTGTCATTCAGTTCTTCTGGGATATATTAGCTTCTGTTAGTTTGTTTGCTTAACTCTTGATAAGATATCTACACCACAGTTAATCCAGAGTCAGTGACAAGAAACCATTATTACAAATGAAACAACACAGATAAGCATGGAGGTCATCCTCTCCTCAAAGATTAAGTGAGAAATTCTCTATGGTTCTCTGTGACAGTAAATTTATTCTTCATTTGTATCAAAGGAGTAGAAAAACTTGAAGATGAGTAAATTTTTATTAATTCTAGAAGCAAATAAATAAGAATCAACTGAATTAGGAGTTACATTTAGGTCAACTCGGCCCACAGATTCATATTTTTTAGAAAGTCTTGCTCAAAAACTGCATGCTATCCCTCATATAAAGACCCTAGATTATAACATACATGTGCATGTGTATAAATGGGAAGAAAAGTAATGAAAGCCTAAGAAACTAGAAAGGAGAGTAAGAGATTGCAAAAAAGATATGCTGCACATGGAGTAGGTGTGGGGTAGGAGATAGCAAGGAACCAGGAAGGGGATACAAGGAGGTCCATTGGGGATGGTGAGGTGGTAATGTTTTGTTTGAAAATGCTATGATGATTCCTAGTAGTTTGTATGCTAATTTTAAAATACCTTGCTTTGTTTATGTAAATGCAGACATGTTATACACTGCCTGGATCTCCCTTTCTTATGAAGTCTGGAGTCATTGTGACATGAGATAAGTTTCCAGTTCTTCTATTTCTTAACTGACTTAATTGGAGAATATTCTAAACCTCTTGTGCCATCTATTTCTGTTGTATAGAAGTGATTGTTGTTATTGTTTGATTCAGAGGACAATTCTCAAAATTAAACATGACCCTGAATTAAAAATACTTTCCAAATAAAGGAGTGTAACAAAAATAATAATTGTAATATGTTAGAGTCATTTTCATGATTGCCATTATTTATTAGAATAAAAACAAGAGTGGAGACTCAATAGTGTCCAGTGAATCTCTCCTGTGTAGATTGTTCCATAACTGACCGTGTCAGTAAGAAGAGATTTTTTTTCAAAATGACAAAAGCAATACATCAGGGGTTTAAATTTTTCTTCTCCCAAGGGAGAGGTACTGAGTTTATGATGATTGATTGTGACCTTGAAAATACAATTATTTCCACAGGACTGAAAATGCAATTTATTCTTTTCTGCATTTAGGACAGGTGGAAAGATCTCACGCTGCCCCGCAGAAGTGGTGGGAGGGCACCCGCAATTCAATAACACCAGGTCTGCAGATGTGCCTTGCAAATAAATTCAAGTGAACATCTTTAAGTTTCCTTAATTTTAATCATAATGTTCATTTATTATTGAACAATGCTAGTAATTAAAGTAATGGAAAACACTAAAGGATGCATCATGTTTAAGCTATTCTAGATAGGTTTGATGTGAACTACAAGGACCTTCAGTATTTCAGACTCTAACAGACAAAGAAAACAGAGAGAAGTTTCTAATATTTATCCTGGTTCCCATGGTTTCAGATACCTGCTGGTAGAAAGATTAACTGCAGCATTTACCAGCTTTGTTTACTGAAATCAAGAATCAATTGCTTTGTGTCTTAATCCTGTATGTATCCATTGGGAATACTGAGGTCTGGACCTTCTTCAGTCTCATTCTCTCTAGTCCCACCCACAGAGTATTTGGACAAACATGCAGCCAGAATTCTTCAACTAGTTACACTATCTGCACTTAGATGGTTTAAGATGATGGCAAGTGTGACTGTTGACTGTTTTGTCTCAGGCATGGCCTGGGTTGATGACAGTGTTTGCTGTCAGAGATAGATGCTTGAGTTTTAAGGTAACAAAAATGGCACACTCTTTCTTGGCTTGTAAACATAGTTACCCTTTCCATACTCAAGATGCTGTTTATCGCTTTGTCTCTTTAGTTAAAGAAAACTAAAGCGTTGTATCCATCCTCTGTTGTAGTTGTTCTGTGAACTATCATCTCCTTTGTGTGAACAATGTTTTTCTACAAATGTACACTTATATCTACAGTTTGGTCAGTGTTTCTAGGTCCATGATAATTCCTGTCATCTAGCTGGAGCAGAAATGAGGCCACAGAGGGCAAAGTCCTTATTTATGAAGGTCTCTGGACTCTTGGTCATTCCACAGTCTCGACTCTAAACATTTTTATGTTAGTAAGAAGTACTCTTACATAATTTTACCTACCCATCTTTTATATTTTCTTTGAAACCACAGCTTTGGAGCTTCAATGTATCTGAGTGTAAGAAAGTCTTACATTTTTAGAGACAGAAAGTAAAATAATGGAATAATGAATTGTTTAGCTTGTAGAATAAGGCTCATTGCAATAGCTAGAATAATGACACTTCAAAGACCTTCACATTTGAAACTATAGAAATTAAGTATTTTATATTAGCTAGCAAAGGGAAGTTAGGCTTACAGATCAGTTAAGTGGATTAATGAGCTAACTTTGGGGTGGGGAATTTTCTGACCCTGCTCATCATTGACAAGGGTATTAAATAGAAGACAGAGGTGTTACTATCACAATGGTAATGAAGGAGGAGCTCAAAAAGTGAGGCATCATGAGAAGGACTTGAGCAGCTATAATGACCCTGAAACATAGAAACCAAAACCCAGGGCAATAGTTTGAGCTGGAAAAGTCAAGGAGACGATTCTGCTTTGAACCCTCCAAAAGCAATGCAACACTTCTGATGGATTGGCTTTAGCACAGTAAGATCCATTTGATATTTCTGAGTTCCATAAATATAAGATAATAAATCTTTATTGTTTAAAGCCATCAAGCACTTGGAAATTTGTTATAGATGTAGCTGAGAACTTACACAGTAAGCAAGTATTTTTGGTTAAAAGCCAGTCAGAAAATGGTGGAGACTTTGATGGTCATACTCTCTTTTCTTACAATTTAAAAATATTGCCACTCTAGTGTAATAGAAGACACAGAGAACACTAAAATAAATAGACATGGCTGTTGTCCAATAATATTTGAACTAGAAAAAAGTGGCAGCCCAAGTTTAATTGTGGGTCATGTTTTGCTGAGTGATAGCTAGATTCTGTTAAGACCCCCACCCCTAGTTCATACCCTTGGATCTTTGGGGAAATTATTAAATAACTGTGAACTGTATGTATATGTATGTATGTATTATGTATGTATGTATTATGTATGTATGTATATATGTATATAAGTGTATTCATTTATTCATTAACTGTGAAGACACTTACTCTCACATACCAGAGATAGATGGCTATCTTCAAACACTCATCTTCTGGATTTTGTAATGAAAGGTATATCTGAAATGTGGCTGCTCTTCAAGAACACCTTTCCTGAGGGACTAACCCAGGCATTTTGCATATATGTTACAGTTGTGTAGCTCCTCTTATGGGAGTCCTAACAGTGGGAGCAAGAGCTGTCTCTGATTCTTTTACTGGCTTTTGGGACCCTACTCTTCATACTGGGTTGCCTTGCTCAGCCTTAATAGTTGGAGAGGTGTTTAGTCTTACTACAACTTAATATACCTTGCTTTGTTGATACCCATGGAAGACCTACCCTTTCATGAACAGAAGAGGATGAGTGGATTGGGGAGTGGGAACAGAGGGGAGTAGCATAGAGGGACTGGGAGGAGAGGATAGAAGGGAAAATGTGGCTGGGATATTGTTGTTTGTTTTTTTGGATCTTTTTGGGGGCCTACAACCCAGCTCCCACATAAATCACACATGAAGGCTTATTCTTAATTATAAATGCTTGGCCTTAGTTTGGCTTATTTCTAGCCAGCTATACTTAACTTAAATTATCCCATTTACCTTTTGCCTGTGGGCTTTTCAGTAAATCTTACTCTTACTCCATAACTTGCTGTATAGCTGGGTGGCTGGCCCCTGGAGTCCTCCTCCTTCTCTGGTTACTTTCTTTTCTTTAATCCTTCATCTATTTTTCCTCCTCCCTTTCCAGATTTCTCCTTCTATATATTCTTTTTGCCTACCAGCCCTGCCTCTCTCTCTCTCCTGCCTTGCTATTGGCCATTCAGCTCTTTATTAGATCATCAGGTGTTTTACACAGGTACAGTAACACAGCTTCACAGATTTAAACAAATGCAACATAAACAAAAGTAACACACCTTCAAATAATATTCCCAAATAGTATATAAATTAATTAATTGATTAATTAAAAAAGAATACCTTTGCTGCCTTCCTTTCACTTAGGTAGAGTTATGACTTTATGGGTATGGGAACATGAGACCATGTGATTGATACTATGTCCTTGATCAATCATATGATCATTTTCTGTAATTTCTTAGAGTAATATCTAGAAAATATCTAGAGGATATTTTAAACAATGGAAGTAACATCAAGGCATCTTTCTCTGAAACACTTTGTGGAAAAATACATTTCTACTCTATTTTCAGATCCAATAATATGCAGTGAATAGGAAGTAAACCAATATTTTTGATGTTATAACATCTAGAATTTGTTATTGTAAACATTTATATGCTTTAAGTATAACCCCATGTTTATAAATGCTGGTGAAGATGAAATATTATATTAAACACTACATATATAAACTAGTACTAGAGAAATATTAATCATACAGCCTCATTTTCTAAGTCCTTCATCATTCTCCTTGGACGTAATTGTAAGTTGACTATGGGTTGTTAGGCTCTCATTCTGTCTGTGTATCTGTCTTTTTCTCCCTCTCCCTTTCTCCTACATACACACACACACACACACACACACACACACACATATACACAGTATACGTGGTAGTGCTTTAAAAGACAGAGAGAGCTCAAGGACTTACCATGTGATAAGCTAATTCCACCACTTAGCTGTTGCTTCTATTCCTTCTGGCTCTTGCCTCTATACTTCATAGAGAACGATTCCTTCTACTTTTTGAGGCCCTGTGGTAAAAATCTAAAACAATGAACTTCAAACTTATCCTTATGAGGATATATTTCCCTGTATTACCTATATTTCTAAAATATAGTTCAGCTTTAATTTTACTTGACATCATTTATATAAAATGATATTTGCTAGATAACAGACATATATTATGTTTAATTTCTATGTGTGCATTGATTGTATGTCAAGGTAATAAAAAGTAATAATTGAGACATTTGTTCACTTATAAATTAAGCAACATTTAAAAAGTTCTAATGGCTATTTCTTCTGGTCTACTCTTCCAGGATTTTGAACTTTACTCTTTCAAAGCCTTTAGGTACATCATTAAATTATTAGTTTGAGATCTTTCAATTTTTGATGTAGGCATTTTTCTCTTAGATCTACTCTCTTTGTGTATTTTATTATGCTCTAGTTTCATTTTTGTTTAATTCTAAGATTTTTTAACTCCCTTTTTAGTTTCTTTCTTGCTTCAATTATAATTTATAGTAGGTTGGTTAGTTTATTTACTTCTTCTAGTTTTGATTGCTGTTGATATCCAGCTTTGTTCTAGTGAACTCAGGATTCATCACAACTTTCCTGTATTTGTTGAGACTTCTTTTGACTTCCAATATACCATCTGCTTTAGAGAAAGGTCCATAAACTACTGAAAAAGAATGCATATTCGTGTTTTGGTGGAATTTTCATAGATGTCTATTAGGTACATTTAATTTATGACATCATTTATTCCCAATGTTTCTGTATTTACAAAAAGTATGGGTGACCTATTTGTTGGTGAATATTAAGTCACCCATTCTTACTATGTTGAAGTCATTGTGTGGTTTAGAACTAGGGATGTAGTCTGTGATTGGTGTGTATATGTTTAGAGTTGTGATATCCTGTTGGTGGGTTGTCCCTTCTATGAGTATGAATTGAACTTCTATAATTATCTAATCTGACTAGTTTTGGTTTGGTATCTATTTTGTCAGATATTATAATAACTACATATACTTATTTCTTATTTACATTTTCATAGAATACTCTTTTTTTATCCTTTCACCCTAAGTCAGTGTCCATCACTGATGGTGAGGCATGCTTTCATAGAGACAGCAAAGTATGGATTCTGTTTTCTAATTTAATCTCCTATGCTGTATCTTTTTCCTGGGGTAAAATGAGACTGCTAACATTAAGAATTATTGTTGAAAGTTGTGTTCATTATGCGTGTTGTGTCATTATGTTGCTTTGTGGTATTTCTTTAGACATCTTTGGATTAACTGCTCTGGAAATATTTATTCCCTGTGACATCTTGGGTATGTTTATCCTTTTCTTCAGCGCTGAGTGTTACTTTCAGTATCTTTCCTAGAGCTATCTTAGTTGTCAGAAATTCACTTAAATTTTTTTTTAATTGCAAGTTTTTGTTTCTCCTTCAACTGTAATAGATAATATTGCTGGGTATAATAGTTTAGGTTGATGATTGTGGTTTTTCAGATCTTGCATAGCACCTTTCCAGGACTTCTGGCTTTAAACATTTCTGTCAAATAAGTTATTGTTATTTTCATGGCCCTACTGCTAAAAGCTATTCAGCCTTTCTTTTATCAAGCTTTCAAAATCATTGATTATTCTGTGTTTATAATATTTTAAGTATAGAGCTGGAGAGATGGTTCAGCTTTAAAAGGCAAGGCTCACAACCAAAAATAATATTTCAAGTATAATATAAAGAGTTTCTTCCTTTGGTCCTCTCTATTTGGTACTCTATAGGACTCTTGTGTATGGACAGACATGACAGGTCCTTCACACACATGGACTCACAGGGCAGCATCAAAGGGCTGTTCATGCTCTAGTAGGTGATCTTCCATCAATGAACATACTGGCAGCTCTAAGTAGAATCAGGGTGTGGGGGTATGAATAGAAATGCCCCCCATAGGCTCATATATTTGAATGCTTGGTCATCAGGGAGTGGCACTACTGGAGAGGGATTAGGAGATGTGGCTTTGGTAGAGTAAGTGTGGGGTTGTTTGAGAAATTGTATCATTACGAGTGATCTTTGAGGTTTCAAAAGCCCAAGCCAGTCCCATTGTCTCTCTCTTCCTGATGCCTGCAGATAAGGATGTAGAACTCTTAGCTTCTTCTTTAGCACCATGTCTGCTGATGTGCTGCCATTCTCCACACCATGATGATAATGGACTAAACTTCTGAAAGTGTAAGCAAGCCCAAATTAAGTGCTTTATTTTATAAGAGTTGCTATGGTTACAGATGATGTCTCTTCACAGTAATTGAATGATGGCTAGACAGTAGGATGGGAAGAAACTGGAGAGGAGAAGATAGAAGGTGGAATTAATCAAAACATATTATATACACATAAGAATTTTTCAAAAACAGAAACAATTGTAAAATACACAAAATTTCTATATGTATATGTACACTTATATGTTAATTTATCAGATGAACTCAATTTGAAAATCTTCTTTAAGGATAGGGTGTTTAAAAATAAAAATAAGCCCATATAGTTCCCCCAAAGTTCTATGTAGTATCTTCATAATGGCATATTTGCCTAAGTTCTTTGTGATATACAATACCAACAAATAGGACTAAACTTAAATATAGCAAAGAATGGTATAACTTGTTAAATATAATAACTCTGAAGAAGGAGACTTTAGTTAGAATTTATGCTCCTGTGCATACCAACCATATGGTCCCTTCCTATGGTTACTGTTATACAGTCTCCCAACTTCAATTTTTGTAGGTGTAAAGTAGAACATTCTGGATGAGTTTTAGAAAAAAAATCAGTGAGGTTATATCAAAACTTGTGACAGAATCCAGTACACTTTATGTACACAAGAATTTATCATCAGAAAGATGCGGTACAAATACTCAGAGTTGATCATAATTATCACCAAGTGTTTCACTGTGTTTCTAATGTTTTCTTCCTGGTGAGCTCAAAGTCCTTGTTGTAGAAGTGGCTGTAATACCACTTCAACATGCTGGACTTTGCAAGAGTAGCAGACTTGACTTGGACATGTATTGGCTAACTCCTGAAGATGATGAATGATTTTCATTAAAATTCAATCCCCTCTACGTAAACCCAAATACTGTACACAATTAAATCTTCTGATAAATCAAAAGAGTCTGTGTGCAGGCAGAATACAAACAGAGGTCATCTGGGAAGTGAGACTGGTTAATCAATTCATTTGCATAGATGTGAAGACATTCTGTTTAGTTACCCTTCAAGCACTCATGACAACATAAATCACTGTTTCAGGCAGGTTTTATAATATCAGACACTAAGTAGCCCTGGCCCCAAAGAAGCAAAAGATTATCCACAACAATGCTAACTGCTCAGTCACAGCTTGACAGGGAAGAAGCCACTGCAAGAACAGTGTCAAACATCTTAAAAAAGTCATTTCCTTCTCTCCAGATAAATAAACCTGATGGTTTTAACCTCCATGCCTGAAGAGATATATGCCTGAGAAATCCACAGTCCTAGTTTTTGACTCATTTCATACTACATCTTTGAACATTCCTTGGATTTTCAGTTCTTGGGATTATTCCTCCAATTCCCCAAGTTCCAGTTTAACGAATGTATCTGACTCCAGTTTTCTTTTATCTTTCATAAAAACTGACTGGTAACTACTCCAGCTTTCACCTGGAAGTACTACCCCTAGTGAGGCTTCTGGTAACTGCTGCACCTACCTATGATGCACCCTTGGGGTGGGGCCAAGACAGGAACCATTAAGACCTGAGATTGGATGGATGTGCCAGCCCTCTTGGTTCCTGGTGATTCTGGATGCTGGATGGTTGATGGAGCAGAGTTCTTCAGAGAACACCACTGGATTGCACGGATCCTGTAACCAACCCCTTTACTGGCTGTAAGTTACCCTAAAATAAACCTCCTTTTTAACTACATGGAGTTGCCTTAATAAATTCCTCAGTAACTGACCAAACGTGTCAGCTAGGTAGTTAACAACACTTGCCGCACCTCAGAGTACACTAGTTTGCAGTACTCATAGAGTTTGGCTCACAACTGCCTATAACTCTAGCTAAAGGAGATCTAACACCTCTTCGGACTTCTACAGGCACTCACATATATTCGTCCATACAAACAAACACACTGAAATACATGTAAGTCCAAATAAAATTCAAACAGTAACAATTCATCTTTACGATTCCCAGTTTGTTCCTAAACACCAGCCATGTAGTTTCTTTATTATTTACTGTAGTACTTCTGAAATTGTCATCTACTCTTCAGGAGTGACATTCTAGTTCCAGGAAATATGGACAGAGAAAGCACATTCATATGCTTCTAAAACCCATAAAATTATACAAAAGTTGAAGCCAGTTGTCTATACAAGTATATGCTGCAAAATATATGGAATATAATTTATTGCAAACGTATTCATAGGCTCTCCTGGCTTCCTTTAAAACCACCTATTCTTTCTCTGTTCTTATCACTTGACAATTTAATATTTGCTTTTATTAATTAGCGTATCATTTTTATCAACTAGTATATTTTACAAAGGTAAATTGTAATGAAAGTGTCATAGAAAAAATGCTCTCTATTTTTATATCTCTCTATATTTATCACTCATTGTTTTGAGAGAAAAAAGTACACACACACACACACACACACACACACACACACACACATCAACACACCTTTAGTAAATTCTTCCATTATCCATTATAGGTTCACTTTCATATTTCTGAAGAATCCTCTTATATTACTGTTTTGCATTTTCTGTTTTTCATTAATATTCTATTTGGAATAGAATATTCCAATATTCTATTTCCCAAATTTTCAAATAATCTATTTGGAAAAGGACTGTTTATCTTTCACAATTGCCTTCATGACCTATAATCATATCCTGAAGAGACAATCACAGTAAGGGCTTTCATATATTAGCATGCATCAGGATGAGCTCATAGGCTGAGGGAGTACAGATCCAGGGATACTTTTCCTCAGTGATCAGTAGTTCTGAAATGAGAGACAATAATTTGTATTCCACATCAGAGAAGGTCATAGCCACAACTCTTCAAGTGGTCCAATGCTGCTGTTCTGTGACATATTTTGGGGGGGGACACTGAATTTTTATAGCATTATTATTTGTAAAATCAATACTTGATGTTGTTACTTTAATGACCTGAATATAACTCCTATCTTTTCCACATGGTGAATGGCTGTTATAATTCCATTATTGTACTATTTTGTTTTTCCTAGAGGTGATGATTTCTTTCATTTTATGTTTAGCCTTTTTAAGAGAACTAATACATCTCAACTGTTGGAAGACATTCAATCATACACTAATTAATTTCCCTTTTAAAAAGCATCTCTTCTGGGATCACACTAAACTCATATAGAAACATGTATGTTTAACAAATATAAATGTGTGTGTGTGTGTGTGCTTGTTGTCAGAAATTTTCCTTGACTCAGATTGCAATTCTCCAGTTTCAGCCTCTTGAGTAGCTCTGCTTACAGACTACACTGTCATCTTTGAAACTGTATTGGCTATTCTGATGCCTGGATTTTATTCCTTGTATTTTCATTTTCATTTAATTAAAGTGATTTTTCCAAAGGTGATCCCTTAAATCTATTCATATATTCTTATTATATCTACATATTTGATTGCCATTGGCTAGTTACACTCTTGTAGGTTTTGAAGATTATTTTCTCTCTGTATTTTTTTTTTTTTTAACAGAGCTGAGGACCGAACCCAGGGCCTCGCGCTTGCTAGGCAAGCACTCTACCACTGAGCTAAATCCCCAACCCCTTCTCTCTGTATTTTTAAAGCATCACTTTAAATGATGTTATTAAGGATTCCAGCATTAATATTCTGGAAGGTCTGTATGTTCTGTACATACATACACACACACACACACACATGCACACACACACACACACACACACACACACACACACACAATATTATACCATTGAAAAGCAATGGTACTCCAAGTAAGGGTATGGCAGGGATTTATTAAAACCATTAGATGACAGTGCACAAAATTACATAAAATGGAATATATTTCCCTGAGAGAAATTATTTCTTTCTACAGCAGCTGAATTAGTCAGAGTTCTATAAAGAAACAGAATTTACAGAATGAATTTCTTTCTATATCTGTTATATCTCTATCATCTATCTATGTATCTACCTATCTATGTATCTATCTATCATCTATCAATCAATCTATATATCGAATTTGAGTTTATATATGTATATATACATATATATGTATATACACATGCATGTATGTACACACAGCCATGGAGAGGGAGGGAGAGAGAGAGAGAGAGAGAGAAACAGAGAGAGAGACAGAGACAGAGACAGAGACAGAGAAAGAGACAGAGAGAAGAAAGGGAATTTATTAGAATGACTTACAGGCTGTGATCCAGCTAATCCAACAATGGCTAGCTATGAACAGAAAGTTTAAGAACCCAGTAGTGGCTCAGAACACAAGGCTGGATGTCTTAGCTGGTCTTTGTTTGAAAATGGAATCCCAAAGAATTATGCTATAATACCTGCAAAGGAATTGACTTGCTAGCAAAGTGAGAGCAATCAGGCAAAGAGGAATTATGTTTTCTTCCATGTCCTTTTATGGGCTCAGCAGAAGCTATGGCACAGATTATAGACATACGTCTTCCTGTCTCAAGATCCAGATTACAAATAGATCTTCCTACTTCAAATTAAATGATAATCCCAAACAGGTGTTTTCTCCATTTTTGGATTTAGTTAATTCCAGGTGTAGTCAGTTTGACATCCAAGAATAATCATCACAGCAGCACATACTTGGAAATGTGTGTGTGTGTGTGTGTGTGTGTGTGTGTGTGTGTGTGTGTGTGTGTTGCATGTTTCCATATAAGAAAGAAAGACCTTTCTTCCATGGGATAGCTATGATGATAAATACCATCCCTTTTTTGGAAAATTGAATGACCCAGGATTTGCAATAAAGCAATATTTCTATGTGCAGTTTGTAAATATTGGTACATGACCCTAAATGACTAATATTGTCAATGTCTTCACATTAGATTAAAATTAACTTTTATTTCTTGTGTTTAGTGGCAAATACACTTATCAAGAGTTAAAAGCCTCTCTGGGAAGAAAGCCTAAAGGCAGAGAGTAACTTGGCTTTGAAAGACAAGTTTGAGACCCAGAAGCCATTCCCTTATACCTTGATATATTAAATAGTTCATTTATTTTAATTTTTTGACAATTGGAATAAAGAAATAGTAAAATTGGACTCTTTCAACTCTCCATAGACAAGTCATTTATGGCATTGAACATGCTATTTAATGTGTGTGACACAATGCTTATAGGCATCTATGTTGTAATCAAAGACAATCTGAACAGATCTTCTCAAATATCCATCTGTAAATCAGAAAACCTTCCCCAAATAAAAGAATAAGCTAAAATCCAGAGTGATAATAAAGTGATAGAATATGTGTTTGGTAAACTACAAGTGCTATCAACAGTGGTTACTCCTCTTATTTAGATTTTATTGTATTTTTATCAATATCGCTAACACTACAAGGCCAGATGCTTATTACACTGAACATTCTTCAGTATAGAGCTTGTGGCATAATTATCATTCCATCTACTGTAATGTTACCTTTATTGTGTCATTATTTATTAAGATGAATAATATCATCATTTAGGACAAATAAGATAACATGCTATGACAATTCTGAAAAACTTTATCATAACCTATCACAATGCCACATGCTCCTTCTTGGTGCAATGATTCTGAATCTTTTTAGTACTTCTCTTTTGTATGCCTTGCCTCTTATCCCCTTCAATCATAATCTCCCTTTAATTGCCTCTTCTCTGGCAAATACAAACATTATCTTCCTTACTCATGGAATTAATAACTTTTCTGATGGCTTATCATCATTTTTGTTCTCCAGTGTGCCATTTCCAATTAAAATGGAAATTAAATGGAACTGAATCTGAACACCAAAGTTATGTGTGTAGCTTTTGGTGGATTTGGATTACACTGAATGATAAATAGAACTCTATAAATGAATCTCTTTCCTATCCTGGACACACACACACACACACACACACACACACACACACACACACACACACAACATGGGGTGGGAAGCTTATGATTGTATTGTTTATTGATATTTTCATTTTCAGACAGGACTTTCTAAATCCACTTAAATTAAAATTTTTGTTTTTCACCTTCTATTGACTTGTATTTCTTTTCAATAATTCTCATTTGAAAATAGTCCCTAGTTCTTAAATCATTTCCATAATAACTTGACTTCATGGTGAGAGCTTGACTTGGCAGCTACTTGGGAAATGGTATTCAATTTGAGCTGCCCCCATGCTCCTCTTATTTGAGTCATCCCACTCCTAAATACAAAATCACATTCCTTGACCTTGCAGTATCACCCTCTGTGATTTCAGAGTGCTTTTATCCATGGGACAAGTTGGGTAAAGGCAGGATGGACTCAAACCATTCAATATGGGTTCATTGTATTCAGAGGACAAGATTCATGATCATCTGGTGTACTTGGAAGTCACAGAAATCCAAATTCAACTCCATAAATTTCCTTTTTCATCCTGATAAGAGGCTACAAACCCAGAGCTTATGAAAGCATCTCATTGTTTCCAGCAACATTTTTCATAGATCAGCACTGGGACATCCTTGGTTTACATTTCAAAATAACCTTTACTCTAACCCTATTTACTTCTAATTGGCTGTTAATTTTTATTGATTTTTATTTGATAGAAAAGTAATTCCTGTTCATCACTAATAAAATGAAAATTTAGAAATGAGAAAGTAAACATAAATTAAAGTTGCTAATGATTTGTACACTTGAAAAGCATTATTTAATGTTTTGGAAAATATATTCTCAGTTTTCACAAAAAAGTAGATATGTACAACAGAGGAATACTTACCTTTAAAACATATTATTCTTAGTTAATTGATTCTGTTATAAAAATGTACCATGAAATTCTTTTTGGATTTGAAGAATAATCTCTGAACTAGTGAACATAGTGTGTTGAAATCAATACCACAGACTAAGTGTCTACACTAAACAAAGTCTATTTTGCTCCTAGTTACTGGGACTAAAAGTCTGAATTCCCAGCACCATTGGCACCATTGCTCTTATTACTAGTAAGATCTTGTTCCCACTTTTCTAATGGCTTCCCCTTTATTACGTTTTTCCATGACCTTTCCTCTGTTTAGAGAAAGAAAGAGTTAGGGAGAGAGAAAAGAGATAAGATAAAAGGGAAAAAGGGGTGAACAAGAAAGAACAGAATAAAAGAGCTAAGAGAGGGGGTGAAGATCAATTTCTAAAGGCTCCATGTTACACTACATGGACTACAAGACTCATCTTGGAAGTTAGGGCTTCAAGATCAACTATAGAGTGACACAGTTTAGTAAATAAGAATCTCTTTCATATAATTTAATAGCTGTTAAAATCTAATTATATAGATATTCTATAGCATGCTTCACATAATCTATATGCTTATGGATGTCTAATCCTCTGTATTTTTAAACAATAAATGCTGACACAGTGAACATTCTTGTGGAACAGATTACATTAACTCTCAGTTGTTTCATTTGGAAAAATACTCATAGGAATAAAAATTACTTGGTCAAAGTAGTTTTAAGTTTACCATATTTTGTGTCATTATGTATAAAAAAACCACTTTAACATCAATTTATGATGCCCAAAATATGCTTGAATAATGTGGGGTCTTCCACTGGCACATGGTCAACTTGCTATGGTAAAACCCTCTTAGAGAAAATTGATCCTTCCATTCCCAGAAGCTAACAATTGCCATTTGCTCCATGGCTAGAGCTGGGATTGTGCATCCAACTGCTCTCTCCATGCTGGGGTTTGGTCTAGCTTGGACTTGTAAAGGTTTTGTGAATGCTGTCATAACCATTATTTATGTAGTTGTACAGTTGTATCTAGAAGATATTTTTATTCAGTTATCCCCCTGTAGATGTAACCAACCGTCTTATTAAATAAGAAACACAGAAACAATGTAAAAGAGAAAGCCAAGAGGTCAGAGCTCAGAGCTAAAATCTCACCCTTCCTCCTGCTGTGTCCCAGCTTCCTGAAAGAGCACTATTTCCTTGTGTGTCAGTCGTTTCCATAGTCATTCTGCCTTCTCATTGGTTGTAAACCCAAACACGTGACTGCCTCGTCACTGTCTGAATGTACAGCCCCCTAGGTCTTAAAGGCATATGTCTCCAATGCTGGCTGTATCCCTGAATACACAGAGATCTATGGGATTAAAGGCGTGTGCCAACACCACCACACTCTGTCTATGGCTCTAATAGCTCTGACCCCTGGGCAACTTTATTTATTAACATACAATTAAAATCACATTTCAGTACAATTAGAATACCACCACAGCCCCCTCTGGCTCATACAGCCTTCCTAACACCTTATGGAAGAGGGGATGCAATATATCTTATCCTATCTATCTATCTATCTATCTATCTATCTATCTATCTATCTACCTACCTACCTACCTATCGGGATAAGCATTCTGCAGTTTCTTAGTCTCTGAACCTTGACCAGTTTCTGTTTCAATGTAAATCAACATCTACTGCAAATATAAATTTCTCAAGGGATGCTTGAGAGATGCATTGTTCTGTTGGTTACATACAAAAGGCTCATGCTGTGGGATATTTGTACATTGTGTAAAGATGTTTTTGTGATTGGTTTAATAAAGAGATAAATGGCCAATAGCTAGGCAGGATTTCCAGAAGAAATAGGAAGAGGCATGAGGATGACACCTGGTGTAATATCTGCCAGGAGACACAGAACCAGTCTGGTGTACAGAAATGGAGAATAAGTGGGGGGGAAAAGCCACATGATAGAACATAGATTAATAGAAACAGATTGAGTTATAAGAGCTAGTGGGACAAGCCTAAGCTAAAAGCCAAGCTTTTATAATTAATAAGTCTCTACATCATTGTCTGTGAGCAGGCATCCTGAAGAAATATCCAAGTACATATAGTATCCAATATAGAGGCTCAAATATCCTAACACAGGGCCCGAGAAAGCTAAGAAAGGCTTTGGATAGGGAGCTGGATGTGGCTTCCTAGTCCTACAGTCTCTCATACAGGCCAGTGCTCAGTGGCATACAGAGGAATGGCTACCAGCTGTAGCCTGCAGGCTGGAGACAGATGCCAGTACCATGTGCCAGTGCCTCGGGCTAAGGTCAGTCATGTGGTGGCTCACATGGTAGTTTAAGATTTGTCTCAGTGGTCAGAAAATGTTCCTGGTAATTAGTAAAGCTGGGTCCTGCTGTGGGATGGTCTGTATGGCAAGTTGCTCTGGTTGGTCAATAAATAAAACACTGATTGGCCAGTGGCTAGGCAGGAAGTAGGTGGGACAAGGAGAGAGGAGAATTCTGGGAAGCCGAAGGCTGAGGCAGAGAGACACCGCCAGCTGCCGCCATGACCAGCAGCATGTGAAGACACCAGTAAGCCACCAGCCGCGTGGCAAGGTATAGATTTATGGAAATGGATTAATTTAAGCTATAAGAACAGTTAGCAAGAAGCCTGCCACAGCCATACAGTTTGTATGCAATATAAGTCTCTGTGTTTACTTGGTTGGGTCTGAGCGGCTGTGGGACTGGCAGGTGACAAAGATTTGTCCTGACTGTGGGCAAGGCAGGAAAACTCTAGCTACAGGGTCCAGACACAGAAAACCTCTAAACAGGTACAATATGTTTTAAAATGTGCTCATATGCAGAAGCAAGATAAGAAAATGTATATTGATAGTCATTGAAAAAATAGTTGAAAAATAATAAAGTCTTTAAAGAGTAAAGTAATATAAAAAATAAGTCACTTAAAGATGGGAAATACACAGGATGTCTGGATCCTGTATGGTGCTTTGTTGACTTTGAATTTTTTTAATGCTCATGTATAAAACACAATAGCTCCTAAGAGACATTAGATTTGGAAAACTGCTTTATATCAACCTATATATTTTAAGGAAGTCTTAACTTCAAAGTGGAAATCAGAATGTTTGCTATGTTGGGGAAAAGGTTATGCCTTTGTTTCCAAAGGAAACAAAGAGTTATGGTTCTCTTCAAAGTTAGTGAGGATCAGATTTAATTGGAGAAGACCTCCTGAAAATCTTGGCTGCAGATATGAAGAAAGAATTCAAGGAAAACAGCAAGACTGGTGATGTATACGCTAATCCCTCTACATGGGAACAGCTCTGAGACCGGATAAGACATGATAATTTTGTTGGCTACAAAGTTCTCCTGACTTATTATTAAGTGTCATCCTTTCATATGGCATAGATAGAGATTTATATTACCATTTGGTTATTCAGTCCAAACAAAATTATTAAGTTGACAGATGTCTTTTATCTGCTCAGACATAGAACAGAGAATCATCTTTAGCTAATTTGTGCATACTGTACATTTCATACTTATGTTAATGAAGTTAATGTATGTTACCTTTAAAAGTTTGTATGGTTTCAGAAAAAAAAATGAACCAGATACCAATGAAAACAAGTAACCCAGGTGATTCAGCCTCTGTTACAGTTTCCTAAAAAAATCTACAAAACAACTTCAAAGCTGCTAGCTGAGATAGTCTACCCTCATAGACTACTCTGGTTAGGATTTCAAATTAGCCCTGCACTTTCCCATCACACCAAGATTGGACAACAAGTAGCTCTCCCCAGACTTGACCATTATCTCCATTTTTTTAGGTATCCCTAAAGATTCCATCACTCACAAACAAGAGGAAGCAGTCTAGAGAACACAACATCCACATTCTCATGAGGTATGGTGGATGGATTTTGGTCATTTGGTGGATTATAGAAGTTTGTCGTTGTTTGGGAGGTTAGTTGCAAGTTGTTACTGGTCATGGTCAAGAGAAAAACTAAACAAAGCAGCTGATATTCAGGGATCTTTTTCCGAAAAAGGCAGAGGGGGTGACATAGGAATAAAGGAATAAAATAGTACATTATCAAATTTACTTTTCTTTGAGACAGGGTTTCTCTGTGTTGTTTTGGCGCCTGTCCTGGATCTTACTCTGTAGACCAGGCTGGCCTTGAACTCACAGAGATCCTCCTGGCTCTGCCTCCCAAGTGCTGGAATTAAAGGCATGCACTACCACTGCCTGGCTGTCAAATCTACTTTTAAACAATAAAAAAGCAACTACTAATCTCAAATATTTTACATTGATATGGGATTTTGTGTATTGATACAAAATTAAGATTATTTTTTATATATTCTGTGTATATATATATATATATTTGTATTATTGTTTAAGGTATGATACCTATGCAGCTCATTTTAAAATTAACGTTTTAGTCCTTAAAAGCTATTTAGGATAATAAAGAAAGACAGGTTAGTAGTTAGTCATCACTAACAATCAAACTTGTAGTCACATTAGGTATGTTTTCAAAGTTAAACAAACATATTTTAGATAGATAGTTAGTCTTCAAACACTTCAGAGACCTACAGGATATGGCATGTAAGATGTTTGAATAACATAAAACTTTTCATGACAGTGAGACACATCTGCTCCTGGTAGCACCAATTTACTTCAAAAAAGGATGATGGGCATTGAAGAACTTCCATATGGAGTTTGCTTTCATTGTAAAAAAAATTAGCCACTGGGCTAAGATACTTTCCTGGCCTTGACTACTGACAATATGCTGTCTAAATTGGACAAGCAGGACACTAAAGAAGGTGACTTACCACGAAAGGTAGGGTATTCCTTCAAAATTCCTGCTTCAAAAAAAAAGTATGTCAGATATTTTAGGCCTATAGATCAAAGATGAATGCCCCAATGTTGAAGAGTAAACTTGGATGACTGTCCAGGAAGTCAAATGTCTCTGTCATTTCTATAGTTTTGCAAGTTGTTTGCTCTGCATTTCCTGATAACTCAGGTTATATCCTTCTCTGATCTCTGATGGGGTTGAAGACTAGATAGTTATAGTTTTTCTTGCTATCAAATTCAGAAAACAAACTCACAAAAGAGGTATAAAGTGTTTAGGGTTGAAAGACATAAAAGCTTAAATTGTCTATCTAAGAAAATGTTTTGAGGTCTAAAAAGATAGCTTTGTGTTAGTAATAGAAGTTAAAATAGAAAGTGAATTACGTACAAAACTGTGGACTCTACAAGATAGGATAGATAATGGATTATTTTCCTTGAATTTACCAAACACAAATGGACTGGACTGTGTGATTCTTAACTGATAATTGTTCTTATTGTGTATAGTTTTACTGTGTTTGAGTTTAAACCTTACACTTTTATTTAGACAAAAGGGAGAAATGCTGTGGGATATTTGTACACTGTATAAAGATGTGTCACTGTGATTTGTTTAATAAAGAGCTAATAGCTAGGCAGGAGAGGATAAGTAGGACTTCTGGGCAGAGACAAAGGAAGAGGAGGAGGAATATTAACATTCAGATTACTCCAGGGAGACACCAGGAGACTTGGAACAAGTCAGACATACAGTAATGGAGATGATGTAAAAAAGCCATATTATAGAACATAGATTAATAAAAATAGGTTAATTTAAGTTATAAGAGCTAGTAGGACAAACCTAAGCTAAAAGCAAAGTTTTCATAATTAATAAGTCTCCATGTGATTACTTGTGAGCTAGTAGCCCAAAGAAAAATCTGACTACAGGCTCATTCAATTTTTAAAAACATTAAGTAATTTATTTTATGTGCACAAGTGTTTTGTAGGTATATCACATGTATTCCTGCTGCCAAGGAGGCAATAAGAGAACATCAAATGTACTCACACTGTAGTTACAAATGGTTGTGATCCATAATGTGGGTTCTGGGAACAAAACCCGAATCATTTGAGAAAGCAGCAAGTGCTCTGAACCAATGAGTCATCTCTTCAACTTCCTATTTCACCTTTATATTAACATTAGTATACATCGTATTTCACTACTTCTTCATTCCTCCAATTCTTGACACTATTTACTTACTCTTGTGAGCATATATTTAACATATGTTCCTCAGAAAGTTCATGTGCTGAAAAGTATGTGATGGTGCTGAATTGGTTGCACCTTTAACCAGATTGATCCTATTGAGTTAACTAGGTCATGGGGATAATCACTAATTGAAGGACAAAAAAGGGGTCTTATTTGGTTTACAATTTTACAGGTATAAGGATAAAGTGCAGACATGAGAACAGTTTTGATGAAGACCCAATTGTGGGTGGTGATTAATGGACAGCAATGGTAGTAGTTTGTGTTGGAGTATGTGGAAGAAGTAGCAAGGGAAACTGGGGTACTGCACTCCATTATTAGTGCACGTAGCCATTAACCTAAGGACTTAACCTGTGAACCTCACCTCTCGATGTGTCCCAACAGAGAAACACTGGACCAAGTTCAATCATGATATTTCTTTGGAGGACATTTACATCAAACTACTCCATAGCAACTCTGAATCCACATTTTAGAGAACTGAGTTTGTATTTGATTTATGCTGTGGCTGTGTTATTGTGTATATGTATGTGCATATGTGTGTGTGACAGATCTAGATATAATCACATTCTTATATTTTTCTGAAGTTTTAAACAGACTTTTCAAAACTTAGTGTTTACATATCTAGAAAAATGACAATGTATGTCTTCATCAAATTTCCTCTGTTTAATATTTCATATTCTGGGGATTAATTTGACATTATTAGGAATCAACAATAGTATATTGCTGTTATCCACACATCACTAGGATATTGCATTTATCCCTCAGTATCGCTTTATATTTAGAATTTTGTTCTAGAATATTTAGTTATCAATTATTGTTGCTATTTTTTTACACTTGATCTTAGCCAAAAGGCCGAGAAGCGATGACTATTTTTTTTTAACTTGCAGTGCTATGTCAGACTTTCTTTGGTTTTGATGATGTTGACAGAATTAAAGAACATTGGTATGGTGTTGGGCAGAGTGTTCTCAGTTTGCATCTTGGCAATGTTTTTCTTATAGTTGGAATTGGTATCTCAGTCTATTCAATGTGTTATCATTTGCCATCCTAAGTTGATAGCCAGTAAACAACTTTATTTCCCACAAGCCATGAGCATGAGAAAGTCCAAAATGAAAATGTTGGGTAGACTTGGTGTCTGAAGAGAGCAAACTTTCTAGTTCACATGTTGTGCCATTTTGCTATGGCCTTGCATATTAGAAGGGTAAAGAGTCTTTTGTGTCTTTCAAAAATGGTGAATCATCTCATTTATTAATGTTTCACCCTCATCTTCTAATTATCTTTTAAAATCACCTGAGGGTTAAAGTTTTTCAATATTTGTGCCTAGAGAAAAAAACTTTAGCCCTGGTCAATCTAGTATTGGTAGATCTTTCTAGTTTTGATTTGCTTTTTATCTGATTTATATCAGCTGCTAAGTATTACTCTAGACTATGATCTAACAGTACATTGTTTATTAGTTTTCAAAATGTTCCAGATTTGAACATTGGGATCCATTTATACCAGTGCCTATAATCAGTTCACTATGTTTCACCGTACAGAAATGCCTAAGCTGGGTTACTTCCTATTCAGAATTAATTTTCAGTGTGTCAGGATTCAGGAGACCTCAAGTCATACCCCAACCATAGCAATTCTCAGACCCCATTGATCTGTTCTTATCCCTTTGTCTCTCTGAGCACTTCCTTATTTTCTAACATCATACAATGGATTTAGTATATTTTCCTTTACAGATCATGGTTTCCTCATTTCTTCAAAGAAATCTGTTTCCTTTTCTTGAAGAATAGTCTAGGAAATCAAGGTATAAATATAATGTATTCTATATTTGACAGATTGCCTGAGTTGAATGTCAAGCCATGTTATTACTACTTCTAACATTTGTCCACTGAATGCATTTCAGTCTTCTATATGAAATCCCATCTGTGTTCTTTTCTTCAGATGGGACTTGATGGTTCTAGTGTAGTCCATGGTGGTTCCCTACCTTTGGTCCTAGGGAAGAGCCCTGCTTATCCCTCCTTACTAATCTAGACTGACTCTGTTTTAGTCTGCATGTCAATCCTCACCTCAATTCCCTTTCTTGCTAGTCCACATCATGACCCTCTACAGTTTCATGTTAATGTGTCCTTTTACAGTTTCCGGGGGACCTAAGTATGATGTAGAGACTTGGGAAGAGATCAACAAGCAATTTTACTCTGAAAATAAATACCGCCACTCAAAGAACCCTTGTTGATTTATGTCACTAGGTTTACAGGAGTTATAGATGTGGTTACTTGTTTTTCTTTAGGCCGGAAATGGTTTCTGAATAATGTTGCTTTCTGAGGTTTGGAGAACAAAACTTGCAGCAATAAGGTGAAATAATAGGTTGGCTAATAGTACTCTTAAATTTTGGTGGCTTCTCTTCTTATAGTTTATCTGAGTTATGGCCAGTATACTAAGAGAAGAGCTGAAAGTGGCGGTACTGGAATCAAACAAGCTTGTTTATGTTTAGGCTTTCAGTGATCCCTCATAGGGCCTCTCTGAAATTTCTTTCAAGTTTGGATTAAAGTGCCTGTCAAGTTTTTTTTTTTTAATTTTTTTTTCTGTTTTTCGCACACACAACCACACACACACACACACACACACACACACACACACACACTGTTTTAATCAAATACATACCCCTCTTTGCCTCTAATTTCTCCCCTATTCTCCTGTCATGTTTTCCCTCTAAACTTTGTGAATTACCTCCCTCCCCACAACTCTAATAATCTACTGAGTCAATTTAGTGTTGTCTGTATGCACACGGGTGTAGAGCCATCCCATGGAGATTGGGTATCTTTTTCACGGGAGGCATCCTTGAACAAAACTAACCCCTCTCCCCCTCAGAGGATTTGCCAATGACTGTGAGAATTGGGTTATATATTTTGATCACACTATGAAAAAATAAATTCCATATAACCCCTTAGCTCATGATTTACCCGGAATTCTCTGTACTTTGAAAGGCTACATGTTATGCTTGTATGAAAATAACTTAAAATATTTCAAAACTACTTGCCTCTCACCTTGAAAATGTTTACTGATTGTACTTTTGTCCTGAAATGCTATAAACTTTGTTTCCTAAATGAACATTATTGAGGCTGGTGAGTTAGCTCACTGGTTAAGAGGACTGGATGGTCTTTTAGAGGATTTGGATTCAGTTCTCAGCATCCATATGGTGACTCACAAACCTCTCACACCAGTTCCATAGTATCTGACATCCTCTCCTGGTGACTTGACATACTTCCATGCAAAAAAAACCTATATACATAAAAAAAGTTAAAACTTAAAGTAACTTTATTGGGTTTACCAAAGTTAGTCAACTTGAACTAGAAACTTAAGTATTATAAAGCACATGTCACTGCTTTCATATGTGTATGCTCAGTTCAATGCCTGTGAGTTAAACATTTTTACACTAAACTCTTTAATTAAGAAAATATATTTTAAAAATAATCATAAATAAATATCAAGAGGGATTATCTATTTTTATCTGTTTGGACATTAATATTTATCTCCTTGGCAATTGAAATAATGAATAGAAGCTACAAAAATATGGTTATAAAACAAATAGCTTTATCACATCATGTAGAATTTTCTCATAGATTGTTGAGAGAGAGAGATAGAGACAGAGACAGAGACAGAGACAGAGACAGAAATAGAAAAATAGCAAGGAAACCAATACTGAGGTCAGGGTCCAGGCTCCACCCCAGGATCCCAATTCAGTGTCCTGTACTTAACAATTCTGTGATCTGAAGCAAGTTATATGACCTGTCATCTGAAGAATGGGTCTAGTGTAATACTGGCAGCACTAGAGTGCTGTGATGATCTTGTAGGAGCCTGTGTGTGACATGTTAGCACAGGATCTGATGTATGGGAAGAGTTCAGTCATTGTTCAACTATAGTGTTTATTCATAAAAAAATTCAGTTGAGAGTTGCTGCAGTTAATTTCATATGTTCACTGGACTGTGCCATGTGATGCCCATTGAACATTATTTTGTGAGTTTCTGCAGTAATGTTTTGAAGGAGTTTAATATGGAACTTGACAGGAAAAGCAGACTTCTGATCTTAGGATGGGTCTCATCTAATCAGTAAAGGTCTAACTAGAATAAATTGTTTACCTTCTTGTACATGAGAAATCATCTTTCCTGCCTAACTTCACTTTAACTTAACCTTTCCCCCTTCTCTTCTAAAATTGAACCACTGAATTCTGGGACTCATTGTGGGTAGTTTGTGGACAAGAGTGACACCAGGCATGGACTCTCATGGGCCTCCAGTTAGTTAACTTGTACTTTACATTGGGGAATGCCCTTGTTTTCTTCTAATGGCAGAATCCAACTGCCTATTTCTGTCCCTGTTTCTGTATATCTCTAGCCCCTCCCATCGTGTGTGTGTGTGTGTGTGTGTGTGTGTGTGTGTGTGTGCGCGCGCGTGCGCGCACGCAAAATCTATTGCCTCTATTTCTCCAGAGAATCCTGCAGAATATAATGATAAGATGGAGACTACAAGATAAGGTATTAAAAAGTTCAAGCGTCCTAATTTCTAACATCTCTGACATTCCCTTTAGTTGTAATTTCTCCACCGTATGCTCGCCTGTCAGTGTCACACAGTCATTACAGTACAGCATCAGTGGTGTACATTTATAATTGGTGTAATCCTTATTGCTGACATGTCAATATTTAACTTGCATTAACCTTTCCTCTGAGGCTGACAAATTGTGCATCTGTGGCTTCTTCAGTCTAATTTCTCATGTCACTGCCTTGCAAAGCATACAGATTTATAATGTCACTGTGTGATGGATGCTGACTCCTCCTTTGCCTTGGGGAAGTGTTTCAACCCACTTAGATTATCTCTCAGTTTATTTATTTATTTCCAGTACCACCTAGCACCTACTTTTAAATGTCTTCAGTGAATTTCTTTCCCTTAGGCTCATATTCTGAGGATGAATGGAAGGGTACCCCTGTCATGAATCATTACCATGCTTCTGTAGAGGAACTTATGCTCTTCTCTGGCCTATCATACACAGACATGTCTTCATCTGCATGCTCACTTTGTCACTAACAATTTGATGTCTGAAAGAAAGACTTGTACAGAAAAATTAGGTCAGAAGAGTGTATGGGAAGCAAACCGACAGTTTTCGTCACTTTTACCTAACACTAGCAGCAGACCTCCCAGAGTTACAGTTTCCACAGGATGTGAACAGATGAAACAGAAACTCAATTATTCCCGCCTCTCTCCCTCTCTTTCTTTCCTTCTTTCTTTCTCTCTCTTAAAAAATAGAATCTGCCTTTATTCCCTAAAAACTTGAATGAAAAAAGAAACTAAGCAGTTGTCCAAGAATACTCATTTGTACCTCTTAGACTTGAAAGTTGTGGAGGTAAAGGAAACTTAGGGAACTGCATCTTCCTATGGGTATCCACCCTGTATGTACCCAGGATTTGTTTCTAAGATGGGTTTATACACTTATCAACAAATGATTTTACTTGAAATCAATTGCTCCAAGTTGCCCAGTACTGTACAAATTTCAGGGCCACTCTGCTGGGGACCAGCCTCAGCAGTTTCGAGGGTGTTGAAGGGCAGGGATGTCTGGTAGGCACAAGAAAAGACAGACTAGGACACACGAGTTGGTGCATGCTGACAAGTCTTGTCAGATCTGGAGATGTGTGTCTTCTCCACCTTCTCTTGATCTGACTCAACCCCAGTCTTTTATTATAATAATACAAGGAAATAGGGGATAAGAAAATTCAACAGGTGATTGAGTTCTTCACAATAGCTTCAAAAGTTCTTATTGTAAATCAGCAAAGTATACCTTGTACCTTTTGATTGCACATAGAAGTTCCCAGGAAGAAAGTCAAAGCATATCAGCTTATTCTTTAGCAGGTTAATAATAATCAAAACATCTGAGGTTATCACCCCAGAGGCCATCTACTAACGGTTTCTCAGAAAGCACAGAAATACAAGCAATGGTTTAAGGTCCAAGACTGCCAGCTTCCTCTCAGTTTAAGTCCTTCATCAATCCGTTGTTCATCAAGTTGTCTTCTAACTAGTTCTGGACAACTCTTGTCTTTTATCCTATCGATATGTCACTCCATCTACAGTTTTCTGCCACCAGTCTTCTGGGTTTTTCCCATGACCTGCATAACAGCTTTAACTCCTGCCATTGTCACAATCTCTGTATCATTTCTAATTTTATGGAAACCACCGCAGGAGAGAAAAAAAGATCATAAAGAACAAATAGAGTAGGAGGATTACAAGAACCAGTAACAGTTGGGTGGGTGAGAATATGGCATGCATACACCATAAAGTCTGCCCTCAGGACACAAGGGTTATTTTCTCACTGGCCCACAGAAGGCGGGCTTAGTAGTATATACAATGGGGCAGGCCTGGAGGGATTGATGTCCTCATTCTCAGGTACCTCCAGCACAGATTCCACTGGCAACATGTCAGGCTTTTCATATGCCATCTCTGGCACCACTCTCTTTAAGGATTGGTGTACTATTTAATACAGTATAGTTATTCAGCCTCTGCAGCATGTTAGTGAGTTTATTTTTTTAAAAAAAGATAACCAAGATTGTAGATGTAACCAACCATCTTATTAAATAAGAAACACAGAACCAATGTAAAAGAGAAAGCCAAGAGGACAGAGCTCAGAGCTAAAATCTCACCCTTCCTCCTGAGGTGGTCCTAGCTTTCCGAAAGAGAACTACTTCCTGTGTGTATGTCTTTTCATAGTCTTTTTGTTCTGCCTTCTCATTGGTTGTAAACCCAAACACGTGACTGCCTTGTCACTGTGTGTATGTACAGCCCCCCAGGTCTTAAAGGCATATGTCTCCAATGCTGGCTGTATCCCAGAACACACAGAGATCTACCTAGCTCTTCTACCAAGTGCTGCGACTAAAGGCATGTGCCACCACCGCCACACTCTTCCTATGGCTCTAATAGCTCTGACTCCTGGGCAACTTTATTTATTAACATACAATCAAAATCACATTTCAGTACAATTAGAATACCACCACACAAGATAGAGAATGAAAGATAACCAGGCAATATATTTAGGGGGGTGATGATTATTTTAATTTATACATTTAAAAGTGTTTGAAAAATTCTAAAGGAACTTACACTGAAATGCCCACTATATTTTTGTAAACTATTATTCATATATGTGTTATTAAAATGTAGCAGCCATTGGTTGATTACCTTACCTTAATCCTACACTAAATGTTAGCATATTTTGGGTGATTTATGAAACTTGAAGATGTACATATGTTTGATGACCACTTCATTTAGTTGTTCATTTAAATTTGTCCCTGTCCTGGTCTGAAGAAGTTCTTCAAAAGTTGCATATCATATCTTCAATTACTTGTTCCCAAGTACTTAATGTTTTTCTAATTCTCATTTTTCCTACAAAGTATAAACAAAGTTAACGTATATCAAGATAAAAATTACAAAGTGAGATTAATCTGTGCTAATGCTAAGGCTGTGTTGACAATCATACTTCAGTTAGTTGTCACTTTATCAATGAAGTATAGTCAATTAGTTGAGCAAATAGGAATAGCTGTTCCAAACAAACAAGCTAGGATATCAACTAGATTGTTTCTTTGTATTTTATTTCACCCTGCAATTTGCTCTTTAAACAATAACATTACAGTCTGTACATCCCATTGACAGTGAAGGGTGGGAATAAAAGTTTGGCTAAAGTAAAGATTGTATTTTAAAGCAAAAGAAACAAATATCCCCTTTGTCAATGTTCCTGCACAGAGTCTGTGTTCCGTTCAGTGCTTAGACACTGCCGATTCCTCCCAATGCTTGATTTGCAAAAAAGAAAACCAAAGCCAAAAACCACCAAATGAGCAACTCAACATCATATGTTAGTAAGCCCAGAATAAAAGAGAAGAATCTTAACTGTATTTAAAGTCCAGGTTCCTTTTGACTATAATAGATCAGGAGGCTTCAAGATGTTGTGAGTGTTGGGGTAAAAAATGATGAACTGAATAATTTGTTCAAAATTTTAGAAGGTGACAAGGACTTAAATAGTCCAAGAGTATTATCACCTGAAGCTGAGAAAGAATTGGCCTTGGTAGAAAAGAAAGTACATGAAGGGCACGTGGATCCTATTGATCCAAAGCTGGATTGCATTTTGGTTATTTTACCTTCTAGGCATTCTCCTACTGGAATATTAATGCAGAGGGAAGATATATTGGAATGGATATTTTTGCCAAATAAACCAAATAAAAAATTTAAGACTTATGGGAAAAAAATCTCTGACTTGATTTGGAAAGGAAAAATTGAGACTTCGTCAATTAGCAGGAATAGACCCAGCAGAAACTGTCATACCTTTAACTATGGAGGACATTGAAAAATTATGGACAGAAAGTGAACCTTGGCAAAGAGCTTGCAGTAATTTTTTGGGAGAAATTAACAGCAAATATCCCAAAAGCGATAGAATTGATCTTATAAAGAGAGCTGATTGGATCTTGCCTCGAATTGTATGGGAAAAACCCATATCTGGAGTTCATACATTTCATACAGATGCCAACAAACAAGGAAAGGCAGGTTACAAATCAGAAAATTTAAGTAAAGTGGTTCAAAGTCCTTATAATTCAGTTCAAAAATCAGAATTGTATGCTATTCTGTTGGTATTAATGGATTTTTCAGAACCTCTCAACATAGTAACTGACTCTCAGTATGCTGAAAGAGTGGTGTTACATATTGAGACTGCAGAATTTATCCCTGATGCTTCAGAATTAGCTTCACTATTTATTCAATTACAAGATACAATCAGGAAAAGGAGTCATCCTTTATATATACCTCACATTCGATCCCATACTGGTCTGCCAGGCCCTCTAGCAAAAGGCAATGATGAGATTGATATATTATTGATAGGAAATGTGCTGGAGGCCTCAGAATTTCATAAAAAACATCATGTCAATAGTAAAGGTTTAAAAAAGGATTTTTCCATAACCTGGCAACAAGCCAAAGAAATAGTAAAGAAATGTCCTACTTGTTCCTTCTACAATCAAACGCCATTACCAGCAGGATGTAACCCAAAGGGTACTCAGAGGAATGAAATCTGGCAGATGGACATGTTTCATTTTTCAGAATTTGGAAAATTGAAGTATGTACACCATATCATCGATACTTATTTAGGATTTCAATGGGCAACTGCTTTGAGTTCTGAAAAAGCTGATTCTGTAATCACTCATTTGCTAGAAGTTATAGCCATCATGGGTATACCTGCACAAATCAAAACTGACAATTCTCTATCATATGTCTCTGTTAAAATGAAACAGTTTTTTTTTATTATAATATAAAGCATATTACAGGTATACCACATAATCCTACAGGTCAAGCAGTTATAGAAAGATCAAACAGAACTCTAAAGGATATGCTAAATAAACAGAAAGGGGTAACAAAAACCCCCAGAAATAGACTGCATAATGCTCTATTAACTTTGAATTTTCTTAATGCCAATGAGAAAGGAACAACAGCTGCAGAGAGACATTGGATAATAGAAAAAACTACAGATTTAAATCAGCCTATATACTTTAAGGATGTGCTGACCTCAGAATGGAAACCAGGGTATGTGTTAGGTTGGGGACAAGGTTTTGCTTTTGTTTCTACAGGAGAAGATAAGCTGTGGGTACCATCAAAATTGATAAAGGTTCGATTTGAACAAGAGAAACCTCTTAGAGGTGATAGTTTATCAACCAGCATGAACATTTAATTTAAACTAACTTGTACCAGTAACACATGCCTTTTCATTTAATCAGATAATGACTTGCCAAAAAGGAACATCCCCAAAATTAGTCTTGGGGAAAGGTTTTGTTTTTGTCTTTTAGGAGAATGGAGGTTAAGGAATCTGAAGAACACTGGACAAATGAGACAACTGAAGAGAAGGGATAACTCATCTATCCCAGGAAACAGAGTGAAACGACGTATGGGTATATATTATCTAAAAAAAATTATGTCTTCCTAAATGTTTGTTTCTGCTTTTCTCTAAAGATTTAACACTATTGGTCTTCTAATAGTCCTAGTTCAATTAAAATTTAAAGCGGACTTGGAGTTGGAGAATGGCTCTCTCCTTCTTTAAACTCAAGCAGATTGTTAAAAGGAAAATGCAAACTCCCTGTATCATGCCAGAATAAAAGAGCCATCTTCTGCTATGGGACAGGACAAAAGCCAAATTAGTTAAGGGACTATTCTATTACTAATCTCAACTCTTTGATTCTATTCTGATTCTTTAAACTTTTCTTAAAATGTGAATTTTATATCAAAATTTATAAGATTAATATATATATATATATATATATATATGCATTTTAAACTTTGTTAAGATATGAATGGTCATATAGAGTACTAACTAATTTTAGAAAAAAGGCTTCAATTAGCTGCATATATATGTCTTTGTGTTCGAGTCTCTTATCAGTTTTCTGCAGGAAATCACTGCCAGGCCTAACATCAACTGAAGTCTCCGGGAAGAAGATGGGGCCCCACAACAATAACAATTCCACATGTACAATAATAATATCATTAAGCTGACAAACATCATCTACAGATCAGCTTTGAACTACAAGGTGCTCAGAGCAATTTTGAGATGACTAGCTGAGATGATCCAGTCTCAAAGACTACTTGAATCAGGACTTGAAATAAACCCTGAACTTTGGCATTACACACAGACTGGACAACGAAGGATATAGTTACCTTTCATAGAATTTGACAATTAACCTAAAAATTTTCTTTCAGGATAAAGATAACTTCGCCCATACCCAGCAGAAAGCAATTTTAAGAGTACGACGCCCACATTCCCAAAGAGGTGGTGTGGGGCATGTGGTTTTTTGGTCTTTTTAATGGGTTTTGGGTCTGGGATAATTTTCATTGTTTAGGGGGGTTGGTTACAAGTTGTTGTCAAGGGTTAGGAAAAAGGCTAAGCAAAGGAGATTAGATTTAAGGTTCTTGTTTAAAAGAAAGAAAGGAAGGAAGGAAGGAAGGAGGGAAGAAAGAAAGAAAGAAAGAAAGAAAGAAAGAAAGAAAGAAAGAAAGAAAGAAAGAAAGAAAGAAAGAAAGAAAGAAAGGAAAAGGAAAAGACAATTACTAGTTTTAAATACTTTACATTGGATTGGATTGTTTTATATTGTAAAAAATTTGAAATTGATATTGTTAGAAAATGCTATATGTATATTTCTAATTGTATTTATACCATTCATTTTACAATGTAATGCAATTTTCTGATCCTTGAATGTTATTATTACCAACTGTTAGGATATAAAGAAATGAAAGTTAGTAGTTAGACATTACAATAGAACTTATAATCATATTAGATATGTTTTAAAAATTGAGCAGATATATTTTAGATAGGCAGGTCATCTTCAAACCCTTCAGAGATCTACAGAATATGGCCTTTAAAATGTTTTAATAACTTATAAATTTTTCTTTTTTGAGACATGTCGGCTCCTGGCAGTACCAATCTACTTCAGAGAAAATATGGGCATTGAAGAAACTGCCTATGGAGTTAACTTTCGTTGTTGCAAAAGTTAGCCACTGGACAACAAAGTGTCCTCGAAGCAACAGGACAAAATGGACAGACAGAACATGAAACAAAGGACGACTGATTCTTGCCAAAACAAGTGTGGATATGGCTTTATCAAAAGGCATCTTCTGAGGCCAGGACAATATGGCACCATCCCTGAAGTGGCCTTCGCAATCTGGAAAAGGTACAGCACCCTTTTCTTTGAAGGCAGTGGAACAGGCAGTGGGCTGATGGCTTCTGATGTGCAATGGAACAGCAGCTGAAACAGTTATTTTTGAAGAGTAACTAAGCTCGCGCCTCTCAATAGTAGACTGGCATTTAATAGAGGGATGTGGAGAAGAAGGGGATGCTAAGATGAAGCCATATATACACAGCCAAGAAGAATGGACAGCTGAATTAAAAAACCGTCAACAATTTCCAGAATTTAAAATTCTGAATTATGACATGTCACTAGTGGAATTCAGGTGTTTCTGGTACATGGACTGCTCTCATCCAATATGAGGTTGAACTGTTGACCTTGTGTATATCCTACTTCACAAATGAGTCTGTCAGATACGCTATGTCTATAGGCTGAAGATCATGCCCCAACACTGCGGAGAAACCTCAGGTGACTGTCCAGGCAGCTGGCTGTTTCTGTCAACTCACAAATTTTTTGGAAGTTGCTTGCATGCACTTCCTGTTTTTATTTTTGTTAATATTATTTCCTTCTTGCTTCTCTGAGGGAGTTGAAGATTAGTTAGTTATAGTTGAAGGTTAGTTAGTTATAGTTGAAGATTAATTAGGATAGAAAGTGAATTAGATACATTATGGACTTACCAAAAAAGGATAGATAATGGAATTATTTTCTCTGATTTGTCAAATACAAATGGACTAGACATTGTTTAGGTATTTATTACTTGTATATATTGTATATAGTTATTGTACTTTTGTATATAGTTTTTCTTTTGTTAGTTATAACCTTTTGCTTTTTTTCTTTTTATTAAAATAGAAAAGGGGAAATATGGTGGTATTTTATTTGTACTGAAATGTGATTTTAATTGTATGTTAATAAATAAAGTTCCCCAGGGGTCAGAGCTATTAGAGCCATAGCAAGAGTGTGGCGCATGCCTTTGATCCCAGCACTTGGTAGGCAGAGCTAGGTAAGTCTCTGTGTGTTCAGAGATACAGCCAGCATTGGAGACATATGCCTTTAAGACCTGGAGGGCTGTACTTACAGGCAGTGACGAGGCAGTCACATTGAGAAGGCAGAACAGAAAGACTATCTAAAGACAAACATAGAGGAAGTAGGTCTCTTTTGGAGAGGTAGGGCCACTTCATGAGGAAGGGTAAGGTTTTAGCTCTGAGCTCTGACCTCTTTACTTTCTCTTTTACATTGGTTCTGTGTTTCTTACTTAATAAGATGTTTGGTTACATCTACATGTGAGTTCATTCATTAATTCAACTCAAAACTTATCTTGTATCTACTATATGTTAAGATGTTCTTCAAATCTTAGATGGTCTTTTAATCAAAAAATAAAAAAATTAAAAAAAATAAAAAAACAAACAGAGTGTAGCTAGAGTTTTCCTGCCGGGTCCATAGTCAGGACAAATCCTTATCACCCGCCAGTCCCACAGCCACTCAGACCCAACCAAGTAAACACAAAGACTTATATTGCTTACAAACTGTATGGCCGTGGCAGGCTTCTTGCTCACTGTTCTGATAGTTTAAATCAATCCATTTCCATAAATCTATACCTTGCCATGTGGCTTGTGGCTTACTGGCATCTTTACATACTGTTTGTCATGGTGGCAGCTGGCAGTGACTCCTTCTGCCTTCCTGTTCTTTCTTTTCTCCTCTCTGTTAGTCCCACCTATACTTCCTGCCTAGCCACTGGCCAATCAGTGTTTTATTTATTGACCAATCAGTGTAATTTGACATATAGACCATCCCACAGCAACAGAGCCAGATATCAGGGTTAAAGCTGAAAGATCAGAGAAGCAGAGCAAGGCACAGTTAACCTCCCTTTGCCAACTCCTCAGCTGATCCTATTTCCTCAGACTGAAATCCTCTGAGTCTTCACCTGAAAGGATCTCAACTGAACTGCTTTGGTTTCTGTTTCCTCATGCCTTATACACCTTTCTCTGCCCAGCCATGTCACTTCCTGGGACTAACAGCGTGTGTGCTTCCCATTACTGGTATTAAAGGTGTGTGCCACCATTGCTGGCTCTGTTTCCAATGTGGCCTTAAACTCACAGAGATCCAGATGAATCTCTGCCTCCTGAGTGACAGGATGTGTTCCACTGCTGTGTGGCCTCTATGTCTAATCCAGTGGCTGGCTCTGTTCTCTGATCCCTAGGCAAGTTTATAAGAGTACACAATATACACTACAGTTAAGCACTTCTATCTAGGTTGGAGACACAGATATTTTAATGAAAAGTAATTCTATCTTAATAGTGTATATTTTAATGAATGGTATAGGCAATAAACACATATATTAATACTCATTTTAAGGTTAGTGTCATGTAAACCATTCAAGACCTACCTGAATCTTATGGAAAACCATTCAATAGTTTGAATTGATTGAATAATGGAACAAACTTTGAAAAAATTATCTTTTGTACAGTATGAAGAATGAGCTACAGAGACAAACTCTGAAATGCACATTAATAGTGACAAAGAATAGAATCAAATCTTTATGTCTGTGTAATATTTTTTATCTGAAGTCCTTGTCACCATTAACTTGAATTCTATAACTAATACAAGTTCAAGTTAGTTTCATGGTATTTATTCCTTTCAGGCAATGGGAAGTTAAATTAGTAAAGCGGGGAAACCATATACTTTGATTTCAAGACCAGCATCCTACTACATAATAATGGCTCTTTTGCTTTGATTTCTTATAGGAAAGATGGATACATGCTTTTAATTGGAAAGGTCAACAAAAATCAGGAGCTTTCATCTTTTTTATTTTCAATGTTTTTGCACTACATATTAAATACCAGCTATTATATTAGGTGTTAGACATACAAGCTGACACCAGTTCCTAAACTGACAGTGTACTATAATATGTACTAATAACCCAAAAATAACAGTTTTGTTCATCAGCACTTAGTATGTGTTAAGCAAATTAGAGGTCATGTATGCTTTAATTCTTCTAGTAATTGCACAAAATAGGACAGTTGATAACTGGCACTTTAAAGATGATGAAATTGAAGAACTACTGGCTTAATTAGCTCACACAAGATCACTTGGTATATTTTGTGAGCATCTCAGTTCAAGTTCACGTTGAGCCATGGAGACTGTTCTTTTAGAAGTCTTTGCTTTGTGACTCTTTTATCATTCAATATGTTTTGATGTCTATGTTGTTTATTTCTTTTTGCACCTCTATTCATCTTTGTTTATATTGGCTATGAATTACCAGTTGAATGAGCTGAGATAGAACTTCATTGGATTTGGGCTCTTGAAGGCCAGTGGGCTCCCAAACTTGGCACCACACAGCATCACCATTACCATCACTGTAACACACACACACAGCTCTATAACACTTACTTACCCAGGCCATGAGGTTTCTTTCTCAAAGTCTTTCATGGTTATTCCTTTAAAACTTTTAGAAAACCTGAGGATAAAGAGAATTTCCCAGGCTGTTAGTTTTCCCTATGTAAGCACAGGCCCCATGATATAGCAGCAAAGCTAGGCTCACTCAACATCGTTACAACTCAAGCTCTATCCTTTCTCTGCTAACCCGAGAAAGGGCTGCATACTTCAGAGTTTTCCTGGGTTTAGGTAGTTTGTGGAATTTTAGGGGTACAAGCTCTGAGTTTGAGTTAAATACAAGCTACCTCATTCTTTACCTGGGACTGTTGTGCGTAGCTTGGAGGGAAAAAATATGAGAAAAAAAGAAGAGGAAAGGCAGAAAAAGAGATAAAGGTGGAAGAAAGGAATAAAAAATGAGAAAGAATACAAACAAAAAAGAAAAGAAAGGAATGAATGAATGATTGAACAAATGAGATTGTTACATAGAGAATGAATAAGAGAAGTAAAGGTCAGAAACAGGAAGAGGGGAATTTTTAAGAATAGTATTCTCATGTACAGAGGGCTGGAGAGATGTCTGAACAGTTAGTAGCAATTTTTGTTTTTGCAGAGTACCCAAGTTCAGTTTTAGCCATCACATCTGAGGCTCACCACCACCTATTACTCCAGCTCCAGTAGATCTGGCACACTCTTCTTGCCTCTGTGGGTACTGACATATGGTACACAGACACAAGCACATATTCATGAATGAAATTTAAAAAAATGTCTTTTAAAAATGTTTCCATTTTTGGGAAGATTGGTAAAGCAGGGAGTGTGTAAGTTAGAGATATGCATTTAATGTCTAAGCAATGATACAGAAAATGTGACTGAATACTAGTTAACCACTAACTAAGAATATTTGGATATTTCTGGATATTTGCTACTTAGAGTCATGAGCTGTGATGTAAATTTTAAATATTTAAATATTGAGTTCTAGAGACCTCTGCGTGATATGGGAGGGTACTTGGTGGTCAATTTGTAGTTCATTGGAGTAGGAATTAGCTAAAAGCAAAGTAGAACATAGGATTAGAACTCTGACATAGTTGATTCCTTTAAAGTCAAGTATGCAAGTAATAGGATAAATAAAATTAAACAAACTCTAGTGTAGATGTAACCAACCGTCTTATTAAATAAGAAACACAGAAACAATGTAAAAGAGAAAGCCGAGAAGTCAGAGCTCAGAGCTAAAATCTCACCCTTCCTCCTGCTGTCCCAGCTTCGCGAAAAAAGAGACCTACTTCCTGTCGGTTCGTTTTTTTTAAAGTATGTTGTTCTGCCTTCTCATTGGTTGTAAACCCAAACACATGACTGCCTCGTCACTGTCTGAATGTACAGCCCCCTAGGTCTTAAAGGCATATGTCTCCAATGCTGGCAGTATCCCTGAACACACAGAGATCTTATGGGATTAAAGGCGTGTGCCACCACCGCCACACTCTTGCTATGGCTCTAATAGCTCTGACCCTGAACACACAGATATCTATGGGATTAAAGGCTTGTGCCACCACCGCCACACTCTTGCTATGGCTCTAATAGCTCTGACTCCCAGACAACTTTATTTATTAACATACAATCAAAATAATAATTCAGTACAATTAGATTATCACCACATTTCCCCTTTTCTATTTTAATAAAAAGAAAAAGAAAGCAAAAGGTTATAACTAACAAAAGAAAAACTATATACAAAAGTACAATAACTATATACAATATATACAAGTAATAAATACCTAAAGAGGTATTTGACAAATCAGAGAAAACAATTCCATTATCTATCCTATTTTGGTAAATCCAAGATGTATCTAATGCACTTTCTATCCTAATTAATTTTCAACTATAACTAACTAATCTTCAACCATAACTAACTAATCTTCAACTCCCTCAGAGACCCAAGAAGGAAATAATATTAGCTAACAAAAATAAAAACAGGAAGTGCATGCAAGCAACTTCCAAAAAATTTTGTGAGTTGACAGAAACAGCCAGCTGCCTGGGCAGTCACCTGAGGTTTCTCCACAGTGTTGGGGCATCATCTTCAGCCTATAGGCTTAGTGTATCTGACAGACTCATTTGTGAAGTAGGATGTACACAAGGTCAACAGTTCAACCTCACATTGGGTGAGAGCAGTCCACGTACCAGAAACACCTGAATTCCACTAGTGTCCTGTCATGATTCAGGATTTTAAATTCTGGAAATTGTTGACAGTTTTTTAATTCAGCTGTCCATTCTTCTTGGCTGTGTATATATGGCTTCATCTCAGCATCCCCTTCTTCTCCACATCCCTCTATTAAATGCCAGTCTACTTTTGAGAGGCATGAGCTTTCAGCTGCTGTTCCATTGTACAACAGAATCCATCGGCCCTCTGCCTGTTAAGCTGCCTTCGAAGAAAAGGGCACCATAACTTTTCCGGATGCGAAGGCCACTTCAGGGATGGGGCCATATTGTCCTGGCCTCAGAAGATGCCTTTTGATAAAGCCATAACCACACTTGTTTTGGCAAGAATCAGTAGTCCCTTGTTTCGTGATCTGTCTGTCCATTTTGTCCTGTTGATTCGAGGATACTTTGTTGTCCAGTGGCTAACTTTTGCCAGAATGAAAGTTGACTCCATATGCAGTTTCTTCAATGCCCATATTTTCTCTAAAGTAGATTGGTACTGCCAGGAGCCGACATGTCTCAAAAAAGAAAAATTTTCTAAGTTATTAAGACATTTTAAATGCCATATTCTGTAGATCTCTGAAGGGTTTGAAGATGACCTGTCTAAAACATCTCTGCTCAATTTTTAAAACATATCCAATATGACTACAAGTTCTATGATAATGTCTAACTACTAGCTTTCATTTCTTTATATCCTAATAGTTGATAATAATAACATTCAAGGATCAGAAATTTGCATTACATTGTTAAATGGATGGAATAAATACAATTAGAAATATACATATAGCATTTTCTAACAATATCAGTTTCAAATTTGTGTACAATATAAAACAATCCAATCCAATGTAAAGTATTTAAAACTAGTAATTGTCTTTTTCTTTTCTTTCTTTCTTCTTTTTTTTTTTAAACAAGAACCTTAAATCTAATCTCCTTTGCTTAGCCTTTTTCCTAACCCTTGACAGTAACTTGTAACCAACCCCCCTAAATACTGAAAATTATCCCAGACCCAAAACCCATTAAAAAGACCAAAAAACCACCCGCCCCACACCACCTCTTTGGGAATGTGGGTGTCGTATTCTTAAAATTGCTTCCTGCTGGGTATGGGCGAAGTTTTCTTTATCCTGAAAGAAAAATTTTAGGTTAATTGTCAAATTCTAGGAGAGGTAACTATATCCTTCATTATCCAGTCTGTGTATAATGCCAAAGTTTAGGGTTTATCTCAAGTCCTTATTCAAGTAGTCTTTGAGACTGGATCATCTCAGCTAGTCATCTCAAATTTGCTCTGAGCATCTTATAGTTCAAAGCTAATCTATGGATGATGTTTGTCAGCTTAATGATATTATTATTGTCCACGTGGAATTGTTGTTGGTGTGGGGCCCCATCTTCTTTCTGGAGACTTCAGTTGATGTTAGGCCTGGCCATGATTTCCTGCAGAAAACTGATAAGAGACTCGAACACAAAAACATATATATGCAGCTAGCCTTTTTTCTAGAATTAGTTAGTACTCTATGTGACCATTCATATCTTAACAAAGTTTAAAATATATATATATATATATATATATATATATATATTAATCTTGTAAATTTTGATATAAAATTTATACTTTGAGAAAAGTTTAAAGAATCAGAATAGAATCAAAGAGTTGAGATTAGTAATAGAATAGTCCCTTAATTAATTTTGCTTTTGTCCTGTACCATAGCAGAAGATGGCTCTTATTCTGGCATGATACAGGGAGTTTACATTTTCCTTTTAACAACATGCTTGATTTTAAAGAAGGAGAGAGCCATTCTCCAACTCCAAAGTCAGCTTTAAATTTTAATTGAACTGGGACTATTAGAAAACCAAGAGTGTTAAATCTTTAGAGAAAAGCAGAAACAAACATTTAGGAAGACAAAATTTTTTTAGATAATATATACCCATACACCGTTTCACTCTGTTTCTTGGGATAGATGATTTGTCACTTTTCTTCAGTTGTCTCATTTGTCCAGTGTTCTTCAGATTCCTTAACCTTCATTCTCCTAAAAGACAAAAACAAAAACCTTTCCCCCAGACTAATTTTGGGGATGTTCCTTTTTGGCAAGTTATTATCTGATGAAATGAAAAGGCATGTTTTATTGAAACAAGTTAGTTTAAATTGGATGTTCATGCTGGTTGATGAACTATCACCTCCTCTAATTAAGAGGTCTCTCTTGTTCAAATCGAACCTTTATCAATTTTGATGGTATCCACAGCTTATCTTCTCCTGTAGAAACAAAAGCAAAACCACGTCCCCAATGTAATACATACCCTGGTTTCCATTCTGAGGTCAGCACATCCTTAAAGTATATAGGCTGATTTAATTCTGTAGTTTTTTCTATTATCCAATGTCTCTCTGCAGCTGTTGTTCCTTTCTCATTGGCATTCAGAAAATTCAAAGTTAGAAAAGCATTATGCAGTCTATTTCTGGGGGGTTTTGTTACCCATTTCTGTTTATTTAGCATATCCTTTAGAGTTCTGTTTGATCTTTCTATAACTGCTTGACCTGTAGGATTATGTGGTATGCCTGTAATATGCTTTATATTGTAATAAGCCAAAAACTGTTTCATTTTAACAGAGACATATGATGGAGCATTGTCAGTTTTGATTTGTGCAGGTATACCCATGATGGCTATAACTTCTAGCAAATGAGTGATTACAGAATCAGCTTTTTCAGAACTCAAATCAGTTGCCCATTGAAATCCTGAATAAGTATCGATAGTGTGGTGTACATATTTCAATTTTCCAAATTCTGCAAAGTGAAACACGTCCATCTGCCAGATTTCATTTCTCTGAGTACCCTTTGGGTTACATCCTGCTGGTAATGGCGTCTGATTGTAGAAGGAACAAGTAGGACATTTCTTTACTATTTCTTTGGCTTGTTGCCAGGTTATGGAAAAATCCTTTTTTAAACCTTTACTATTAACGTGATGTTTTTTATGAAATTCTGAGGCCTCCAGCACATTTCCTATCAATAATTTATCAATTTCATCATTGCCTTGTGCTAGAGGGCCTGGCAGACCAGTATGGGATCGAATGTGAGTTATATATAAAGGATGATTCCTTTTCCTGATTGTATCTTGTAATTGAATAAATAGTGAAGTTAATTCTGAAGCATCAGGGATAAATTCTGCAGTCTCAATATGTAACACCACTCTTTCAGCATACTGAGAGTCAGTTACTATGTTGAGAGGTTCTGAAAAATCCATTAATACCAACAGAATAGCATACAATTCTGATTTTTGAACTGAATTATACGGACTTTGAACCACTTTACTTAAATTTTCTGATTTGTAACCTGCCTTTCCTTCTTTGTTGGCATCTGTATAAAATGTACGAACTCCAGATATGGGTTTTTGCCGTACAATTCGAGGCAAGATCCAATCAGCTCTCTTTATAAGATCAATTCTATTGCTTTTGGGATATTTGCTGTTAATTTCTCCCAAAAAATTACTGCAAGCTCTTTGCCAAGGTTCACTTTCTGTCCATAATTTTTCAATGTCCTCCTTAGTTAATGGTATGACAATTTCTGCTGGGTCTATGCCTGCTAATTGACGAAGTCTCATTTTTCCTTTGTAAATCAAGTCAGAGATTTTTTCCACATAAGTTTTTAATTTTTTATTTGGTTTATTTGGTAAAAATATCCATTCCAATATAATATCTTCCCTCTGCATTAATATTCCAGTAGGAGAACGCCTAGAAGGTAAGATAACCAAAATGCAATCCAGCTTTGGATCAATACGATTCACGTGTCCTTCATGCACTTTCTTTTCTACCAAGGCTAATTCTTTCTCAGCTTCAGGTGATAATTCTCTTGGACTATTTAAGTCCTTGTCACCTTCTAAGGTTTTGAACAAATTAGTCAGTTCATCATTTTTTACCCCAACAATAGTTCGTAGATGAGAAATATCTCCAAATAATCTTTGAAAGTCATTAAGAGTCTGTAGTCTATCTCTCCGAATTTGCACCTTTTGGGGTCTAATTTTTTGTAGCTCTATTTTATATCCTAAATAATTAATAGAATCTCCTCTTTGTATCTTTTCAGGAGCAATTTGTAATCCCCAGCGAGGCAAAATTTTCTTTACTTCTTCAAACATTATTTCTAAAGTATCTGCATTTGAGTCAGCTAGTAAAATATCGTCCATATAATGATAAATTATAGATTTAGGAAATTTTTTACGTATCACTTCCAATGGCTGTTGTACAAAATATTGGCACAGAGTTGGGCTATTCAACATTCCCTGTGGGAGGACCCTCCATTGAAATCTTTTAACCGGTTGAGAATTATTATAAGTAGGCACTGTAAAAGCAAATCTTTCTTTGTCTTTTTCTTGTAAGGGTATTGAAAAGAAACAGTCTTTTAAATCAATAACTATGAGAGGCCATCCTTTTGGTAACAGAGTAGGCAAAGGCATCCCAGATTGTAGAGAGCCCATTGGCTGAATTACTTTGTTAATTGCTCTAAGGTCTGTTACCATTCTCCATTTACCAGATTTCTTTTTAATAACAAATACAGGAGAATTCCAAGGGCTGGTTGATTCTTCAATATGCTGAGCATTTAACTGTTCTTCTACCAGCTCTTCTAAAGCCTGGAGTTTCTCTGTTGTTAAAGGCCATTGCTGGACCCATACAGGCTTGTCTGTTAACCATTTTAAAGGTAGAGCTGTTGGTGTCTTTGGAAGATCATCAGTTATTGTGCCCTGTTCTTGTATAATATGGATGGCTGGTGACCACTCATTAGAACAATATCTTCTAATATTTCTCTCAGTAACATGTGCTAGTTTATGATTTGTTTCTGAGATTGGAGGGATGTTAATCTGAGTATTCCATTGTTGCAACAAGTCTCGACCCCACAGGTTCATAGTTATGTTAGCCACATATGGTTTTAATTTTCCTCTCTGTCCTTCTGGACCTATACATTCGAGCCATCTTGCACTCTGTTTCACCTGAGATAATGTCCCAATTCCTAACAGTTGAACGTTTATCTCCTGAAGAGGCCAAGTTGGATGCCAAAATTCTGGTGCTATTATGGTAACGTCCGCACCTGTGTCTACCAGACCAGACAACAAAACACCATTTATTTTTATCGTTAATTTTGGTCTTTGTTCATTAATAGAAGTTTGCCAAAAAATTTTCTTTATGTTTTCTCCTGAATTTTCTATTCTCTCTGTTTCATCATTCTGACCAGCATGATTTATTCCAATAGGCATTTGGTTATTTAATCGCTCTCCAGAGCAGGCATTTCCTCTATGGCTGCCGGAAAGGTTTGAACTGGATTTGCACTGGGGGCCTGCCTGAGGCCCCTCTGGGAGTTTCCCGAAGACTGAGGCAAAGGATTACCCTGTCTGTCCTTTGTTGATCTACATTCGTTGGTCCAGTGTTTTCCCTTACCACACCTTCTGCATACTCCAGAAGGAAGGGGTATTCTGTTGCCATTGTTCCTTGAAGAAACATTGTTTCTGGAAATGACCTGTCTACAGTCCCTTTTCAAATGTCCTTGCTTTCCACATCCAAAACATCTAACACTCCTCAAACCTTTTGAAATTACTTCTCCTACCCATGTATCATCATGCTCATCAGCTTCAACATTAATTGTTTCTCTAATCCAATCTTCCATAGGTGCAGATCTTGCCCTTAATGGCCTGATTATTCTTTTGCATGCTGCATTCGCATTCTCAAAGGCCAAAGATTCAATTATTGCCTTACCAGCTTCTGAATCCGAGACCATTCTCTTTACTGCTGAGGCCAGTCTTTGTAATAAATCTGTAAAAGACTCTTTTGGGCCTTGCTTCACCTTTGTAAATGACTCAGATTTTTTTCCTGGTTCCTCAACTTTGTCCCATGCATTCAAGGCTGCCGTTCGACATAAAATTAGGGTTTGGACATCATATAAACATTGTGCTTGTGCTGAAGCATATTGGCCTTCGCCCATAAGCTGATCCTGGCAAACTTGTACTCCTTTATCCCTCCATTGTTTTTCTATGTTTTTAGCCTCCTCCTTAAACCAAGTCAGAAATTGAAGTCTCTGGCTGGGTTCCAGAACACCTTGTGCGAGGTCCCGCCAGTCCTGTGGTACTATCCTATTATATGTTGACCAAGTGTTTAACATTTGCTTTACATATGGGGAATGCATGCCATAAGATACTATTGCCTCCTTAAACCTTTTTAAATCCAACATTTCAATTGGAGCCCAAGTATTTTGTGTAGCCATTTGATCAGGCATCTGCTGTACTGTTACAGGATAAATTAAGGGTGACTGTGTGAAAACAGGCTTTCTTTCTGCAACCTTATGATCCCGACTTGAAACAACTTCACTGTTAATTTCTTCTGTCTGAATTTTTACAGGTTTAACAAGTTCTTCTAAAGCTGTTATCCTGGCACTTAAATTGACTATCTTTTTAAATATTAAAATGTGGATAATTATAGTGATAAGGTGCATAATTCCACCAATACTAATATTATATAGTTGTTCCATTGCCAGACTGCCTAAAATTTCGAACAAAAACCAATTTTCTTCCAATGTACACATAAAACCCATTTGTTTTTTAATGTGGAAAAAATTCTCTTTTAGATAGTTTCCTTTAAAATATCTGATATATTATGACTTACCAAATCTGCGTAGAACAGTAGAAATCCGAGGGGATTTTCAAAGCAGCCACCTAGTGTCCCAGGTGTAAATCCAGAGAGAGAGAGAGAGAGAGAGAGAGAGAGAGAGAGAGAGAGAGAGAGAGAGAGAAGAGAGAACGCACAAGAAAGCGTAGCCGGCTAAAGCTTAAATGCAGCCACGTGTTCCCTCTTGTGCCGAGTCAAGGCTTGGGTCTGGCTTCCTTAAGCTCCGACCACGTGCGTTGGCTTTACAGGCAGGGCCCTGTTCGGCAGGGCAGGTCTGAGTTGTTTGTAGCACCGGCTTTAGGCAAGCTGCTCACAGACCTAGGCCCGGGCTAGAAGTTGCTACCCGGACTAGGAAGCCAGCAGCTCAGACTAGGAAGCCGGCAGCTCGGACTAGGACGCCGGCAGCTCGGACTAGGACGCCGGCAGCTCGGACTAGGACGCCGGAAGCTCGAACTAAGACGCCGGCCGCTTCCTGCCGCTTCCTCCGCCGCCTGCCACCGCCTGCCGCCCTTGTGGGAAAGCGGACCTGCCGTCAAGCCAAGCGGTTTTTAATGGATTCTTGTCACGTTGGGCGCCAGATGTAGATGTAACCAACCATCTTATTAAATAAGAAACACAGAAACAATGTAAAAGAGAAAGCCGAGAAGTCAGAGCTCAGAGCTAAAATCTCACCCTTCCTCCTGCTGTCCCAGCTTCGCGAAAAAAGAGACCTACTTCCTGTCGGTTCGTTTTTTTAAAGTATGTTGTTCTGCCTTCTCATTGGTTGTAAACCCAAACACATGACTGCCTCGTCACTGTCTGAATGTACAGCCCCCTAGGTCTTAAAGGCATATGTCTCCAATGCTGGCTGTATCCCTGAACACACAGAGATCTTATGGGATTAAAGGCGTGTGCCACCACCGCCACACTCTTGCTATGGCTCTAATAGCTCTGACCCTGAACACACAGATATCTATGGGATTAAAGGCGTGTGCCACCACCGCCACACTCTTGTTATGGCTCTAATAGCTCTGACTCCCAGACAACTTTATTTATTAACATACAATCAAAATAATAATTCAGTACAATTAGATTATCACCACACTCTAGCCTGATATAATAGCTAATGCCTATGTTCTTAGGTCGCAATAGGAGGATTGTGAGTGAGTTTGAGACCAGCCTCAGGACATTGCAAGGTTCATGCCAGTTTGTACAAATTAGTTTCAACCAACCAATAAATCAAAGAGAGAAACTATTGGAGAAATTATTTTGGCCACTCCACGTAGTTAAAAGGATATTTATTTAATGGTGTAACTCACAAATTAAGTAATAGGTAGGTCTCAGGTTCTGGGGAAGGTGTAACACAGTCCAGCGGTGTTCTCTGGAGCTCTGCACAGCCCACCTTCACCGTTCAGCATCCCAGCACAGAGAGAGCGCACAGAGAGAGCGCTGGCCCATCCAGCTCTCTCCAGGCGCCTCCCCTGGCCCCGCCTCGTAGGCATGACAGTTGCCAGAGTCTCAGTGGGGGTTGGAACTTCCAGATCCAAGCTGGAATGGCTACCCACTACAAGAAACAAACAAACGCAATTTAAATTTCAGTTCCTTAGTCTCACAGGGCCATGTTTGCCTGGTAATGATTAGACTGTACAACTGTAGAGTTCTACATCATCATGTTTGCCTAGTGGCTATTAGGCAGAACAACTGTAACATTCTACACCATCATTTTTCCAGTGCTGGCAGTTCTCAAGGGAATTTAATATCATTTCAATGTTCAATAGTTCTGGAACAGAACAGAAATGTTTGAATTGTCTTTTGTATTTCTGTGATCAATTTTTTCCCAGGATAAAAATCATCTGATTCCTATCATGATGTTACTGTTGTCCATGTAACATATTTTATGGCATCTATGAGATCGGTGGTTGCTATGGATACTGTTTCATATACCATCAGCTAATAAGAAGTGAATTCTTGTAAATGTTAAAAAAAAATGTGCTTGATTAAAGAAGTCACGTTCCAAGTGATCTTTCTAGTCAAAGAATCTAGTTATTTTGGGTATGGGAAAGGTGTATAATTTAAACTATTGCCACTCATCAGGACACTGTACATGCTAACTCTTATTTCAATTCCACGGCAAGGCTCAAAATGCATCAGCAATGCAACTGGAAAAACAAATGTCTCATTGCAAATTGTAAAGCTCACAGCTTACTTACTTTGGAAGAAAATAGCTGAAGTAAAAATCAATTTGTTTCTGATGAGTGAAGGTGAGGTCAGCTCAACCTCTGATTTGTCCAGACACACAGTGTGATGCTTACAAGAGATTACTGAGAATAGATATAGATATAAATATAGACATAGGCATAGGTATAGCTATCCATGCCTACACAGAGAAACCCTATCTCAGAAAACAAAAACAAAAACCACAAAAAGGAGAATGTGTGTGTGTGTGTGTGTGTGTGTGTAATATATATATGTAACATATATATGTATACATATATATGTATATTCTGGTGCATAACACACTTTATAACTTTGTCAGTATAGTCATTTGATAGGAATCTGCTTTCAGTTGAATACAAATTAGTATTTATACTATTAGTATTTATATTGCCTGAGTACATGAGATAGTTAAATTATAGCAGGTTAGCTAATATTTGAGATGTTTTATTTTTACCTCCTTCTGCAGATAAATCTACTTGGAAACATTAATATCAAGCAACCACTTCATGTTCTTGGTTTTGATGATGGACAAAGGTTGATCATCCTGACTTTAAGAAACTGTCTTCCCACATACTAGTGTAACAGAGATACATATTACTTATTATATTTTCTAAATAGTCAATGAACACTTTAGGTAGGTTGTTTTTTTGAGCCATTTAGACATAAAACAAGCATGATAGATGTTATTGAAATTGGCATAAATGAGCATGTTTAGAGAATTATAAGGGTAGAGGAAGCCAAGGTTTATTGAACAGATTCTGGCTTGTGTTTCAGATTATGCACTTTAAAAAATGAATTATTTGAAGTCCCATTGAATGTGAAAAGGTAGAAATTTGCAGCCACTATGTTGATGGGGGAAATTCACATATCAGGTAGGGTTAAGTAAAATGTACAAAGTTATTATGGTTGTCTGCCTTCATATGAAAAGATTCTACAAGAGACATTTTTTTTGTGTTCACCCCTATAACTGCTCAACTTTTCTTCAATTTCAGCTCTAACCTGTGTTGTTTTTTGGTTCCAGTTGCTTGACATTTCATTTGATCTTATGTTCTAATGCCTTGAGTTGGGGTTTAGGCTATTTTCTTCAGGTTATTTTGGTCAACATAGGTATTTAGAGTTCCACTATGTCCTTTTGATGGATGTGCACTTTACTTTTGGTACATGGTATTTTCATTCTCTTTGTCTCCACATATTTCCTATTTTTATGTGAGTTCTACCTTGTTATTGGATTACTTAATTCCAAATGTGTTGTTTAATTTTCATATGCATATGAAATTGTAACATTTACTTTTTAATGTCACGCTTTTGTAGTTATAACACAAACTTTTCTAAAAGAAAAAGAAAGGAATAGATACTTTCCACTCATATTTTAAAGCTATTTTAATCTTGATACCAAAATAAATAAAATATTACATGATCCACTTTATTGGGGAGGCTTGCTCCAGAAGTTTTTATTTGGCTTATTGGGTTTTTCATTTCCTGAATCATGTTTGTTTGGGTTTTCTTGACTGAGGAGTACTCAGCCACAGGTGGAGAATCTATGACACACCCTCTCTCCAAGGCTCAGGGAGCATCATGGTAGAGGGGGGAGGAAGGATTTTAAGAGTCAGAGGTCAGGAAGAATCTAATCAAAACAGTATCTATGTGACATGATGCAACCAATTCATTTATGGACTCACAGCAGCTATGGCTGCATGTACATGATCAAGTCAATCAAAATTATGGCACAGAGGGATTCAAGAAGTCCCTAGCCCTCGATGAGGAGCTGTGGACAACTGGTGGCTTCTAAGAGTAAGATAATCAGTTTTCTTTAAGGGTGTGCCCTTTGGTAGTTGACTAACTCCTGTGGATGGCCCCACATCCAGAAATACATGAAAAGCACATATAGAAGTTGATGGGTTAATATAAAAATAGTTAAAATAAAAGAAGACACTAAGCTAGGGAGAGGGTTACAGAAGTGGTGTTGGATCTGGGAAGAGGTAAAGCGAGGAACTAGAGTGAACATCATAAAGATACATATTATGGAATTCTCAAACAGTTAATTGAAAAGTCACAATTACAAGCAGTATAGTTGATGAATATGTAGCACCTGACAAAATGTTAACAGTTTCTACAAATTTAATATAGCCTGAAAAAGTAGAATACTAATAACTCAAGGTGGTATAAATTTTAAAAACTGAAGTTGTGTATATATGTATATATATATATATATATTAGTATGTTGTATATATATATATAATTAGTATGAGTGAAATATATATACAAATATATATTTCACTCATACTAATCAAACTGTGTTCTATTTTGTTCAAACAGAACAAAACCAAACTGCCAATGTTATAAATGAAAATCACTGATAAATTCTAAATCTCTTTTATAATAAAAACACTAAATTTTACAAAATAATAATGAACTCATTGTACAAAGAGCCAAATGTTTGGAAAGACTTAACATGTTCAGTTTACATGGAAATACTCCACACATTGGTTTTCTGTTTTAAGGCATTTGAAATCAAAATCTCAGATGCTCCTTTTTAAAGAGGTAAATTGATAAGCTGTGTCTAAACTTCATTGGAAAGTACAATGGACACATGAAAGACACAATCTCAAAACTAATAAAACTGAATGTGTTATCATTTCTATTTCAAATTTTACTAAAAACATAGAGTAACCAAAATGGTATGCCCATGACATCAGACAGACATAAATATTTTAAGTGGAATTTACACTCCCTATGCTTCTGGTAAGCTGATTGCTGACAAGGGTGCCAAGACCACTGTGTAGGAAAAGAATAGTGTTTTAATGGTGCATTCATTTAACTGACTAGTTAAAAAAATGAAAAAGAAATATAAGCTTAAACCCTACAGAATAGAATGATCTGTTTAGAACTTGTGTATTTGGTGTACTGAACATACCAAGTATATAACAAAATGTATACTTCAAAGATTTACAGAGAAAGTCATTTTAAAAATGGAGATTATTTAATATACATTTATCCAAAGCAGGTCTAATAATTTCCAATAAACACATGAAAGGATTCTCAGTGTCCTTAGTCACTTGGAACATGTGGATCAGAAGTAAGTGTATTACTGCCAACTCACTGGGATGCCTTTTGCAAAATCCCACACAACCTAGTAATAATATATATTACTGAAGCTGCTTAGTTAAACAGTTGATTATTTACTCTAGCAGTTAAAAATTAGAATTGCCATATGACTCAGATCCCACTTTTAGTTATACACTGAAGCAAAAACATATGTCTGTAGAGCAATCTATGCATGAATATTTTTATAATTTATAAGCATTCATCACAGTAGCCCCAAATGGAAACAATTTAAATGCCTGGTACCTGATTAATAGTTAAACAAAATGCTGCATATAGTACTTGACCATAAAAAGAATACAATACTAAACCTGTCACTACAGATATGAACCTTAAAATATTATACTAAGTGAAAAACATCCTACAGAAAAGACAACTGTGGTGAACCATGCTGCAGAGTTAGAGTGACCTACCATCATGGTAAATGAGAAAAACATAACAGCACAGCAGACAGGAAGTGTGCAACATTGAGGCTGGCCAAGAGGCTGTTTCCTGACATCCTAGTCTATACACCCTTCTGTCTCAACTGAGAATGGTCTTTGAGAATACTGGAGGATTGAGGATGTAGACGGCTGCCTGAGGGTTGGGATTCTTCAGTGCCACAGCTACTCCTGAGCTGGCCTCGCTGCTGGAAAGTTTTGATGACACTGTCTATACCAGTTACTACAACAAACGCACTGGCTCCCCAAGCTGGTCTTCAACTGAATTGTTTCTTCAGTCTTTCAGTATCACTCTATCTGATACTAATAGGTATTTCTTTCCTTTGTCATTAGAGGAGTCACTTGACAGCATTTGTTGTATCATATCATATTTAGAAACAAATTATTAAAGATATTTATATACTTTATGTATAAAATATTTATATTATATTTATAAAATATTTAAAAGCATGCATTTAAATAATCCACTATAGCTAAATCTGATGCAGCAGCACACAGAATAGGAGGTGCATATCAGAGTCCTGTGGGCACTCACTGGGATTTACAGACTCTTGTGTCGTAGAACAAGGAATTGGACAAGGACATGTGGGTAGTATTATAAGTCAAGGCAGTTTATTTCAAGGAGGGCAATGTGCACCAAAGCTGGTAAAAGGATTAGAAACTCAAAGGCACTGTGCTCAGTAGATGGGGACCTTTGTATGTCATTTTAATCTTGTGCACATTGGCACCTTTCTGCACATGATCTACTAGACTTCCACTCCCTTGGGAGGGATTTCCAGTCCAGTTTCTTTTATATGATAAAGTTGACCTTACTGTCATTCTGCTGCAGTACAAGGTAAGTGTAGATGGGGCAGAGAGGATGGATTCTTAATGGGGGAGGTAGTCGTTAGACATGCAGGCATTGTCAGGGTGTGGCAAAGCCAGCAAGTCTCAGTGTGTACTTTCAGGGAGAACAGTGAATGTCCAGGAAAGTATGACAAAATTACTGTTTCACAGAGGGCAAAAGACAATGGGAAAAAGATGCAACAGAGTTAAAGAACGGGAAGTATTTTGAGCTTTTGTATCTAAAGGAATAACAGTTACCATGGGAACATTAATACTTCATCAGAATGATTTATTTTTATTTTTTCTAAATTATCATATAAGTATATAAGTACATATTGAACATTGAGCATATCCCCCACCATGATCTTCTTTTTTGCCTTACCTATCTCCTGTAAGTCCATTTTGTTCCCTATATAGCTTTACTTCAATGTCTATGCTGCTTATATGATTTTATAATATATACATATATAATATAGGAACCAAAAATGACAGAAAACATATTCATCTTTCTGAGATTAGCTAAATTTACTTAATATGATTGTCTCCAGTTACATTCATTTTCTTACAAATGAAGTTAAATTTGTTCATCTTTATGACTAAAACATAACCCCACTGTACATAGTACACCACATTCTCTTCATCCATTTTTCTGGTATTGGACACTTAGTTTGGGTCTGGACATTAGTTATTGGGGTAGAGATGTAATAATAATCAAGAACATAGATCTTGTCATCTTCTGCTCACTGTGCTCATTTAAGCTGCTGGATTTCAGTAGCTACCCTTTATGGTGATCTGTCATTTTCAGCCCAGCTGCTCAACCCTTACTAACCAGGTTGTAAATTGTAAAAACAACAAATGGTTCACTTATGCAATGAGATACTTTATCCCAAATGGTCTCAGTTCAGAACTTCTTTCGTGAATCAACCCGACCATTTTCTTGCTTATTAGAGTAGAAGTGTGGATACGTCAATAAACATTTCCAGAATTTCTGGGAGCAATCAACATGGGTTCTGCAGCAGATGTGTCTGATTCGTGGGTTATAGGATCATGCAGAAGAGCTGATAATTTCAGTTCTATAACAATGACAGAAGAAGAAAAGGTAATTAAAACTTAGAAGCTCTCTTGACTCCTTATCTATGGTGAGTGTGTACACACTGTATCATCATTTAGCTGTGCACTTGATCCTCACCCAAGCTGGTAAAACAACACATACACACAATCTTGCAAAGCATCTTTTTCTTTGTCCCAGAAGCCATCTCCCAAATAATGAAATGAGACTTCTTTTTAATTATGAAAGCTTGACCTGTGGCTTAGGTTTGTTCCTAACTAGTTATTATGACTTAAATTAAATAATTTATATTAATCTACATTCTATCACATCATGTGGCATTACCTCTCTTCTTTCTTTCATGTCCTGTTTTCTCACCATGTTTCCTGGCTTCTGTGCATCTAGATTCCTCTTCCTCTTCTTTTCTTTCCCTAGAAATCCTGCCTATACCTCCTGCCAAGCTATTGGCTGTTCAGCTTTTCATTACACCAATCACAGCAAATACATCTTCACACAGTGTACAAATACCCCAAATATTTCCCCCTTTTTGTATAAATAAAAAGGAAAGATTTTAACTCTAACATAGTAAAACTATATACAATAAGAACAATTATCAGCTAAGAATTATATTCACAATGTCTAGTTCATTTGGATTTGGCAAATTTGGAGAAAGTACTGTATTATCTATCCTATCTTAGTGAGTTCAAAGTTTTATACCTAAAACACTTTTTATTTTAACTTGTATTACCATCCTAAAAGTGCCTTTTTAGACCTTAAAACATCTTCTCAGATAAGCAATTTAAGCTTTTTTGTTTCTTAACCTTATAAACTTTACATCTCTTATGTAAGTTTCTTTTCTGAATTTGGTAATAAGGAAAATTATAACTATCTAGTTTTCAGCCCAATCAAAGACTCAAGAAGGATATAATATTATCTGAGTAAACAGGAAGTACAGAACAAACAACTTCCAAAAATATAGAAATGACAGAGACATCTGGCTGCCTGGACAGTCACCCCAGGTTCCTCTACAATGTTGAGGCATCCATCTTTGGTCTACAGGCCTAGACTATCTGAAAGACCTTTCTGTGAAACAGGAATTCTGAAGAACTGTCCAACCTTATCTTGGCAAAATTCAGCAGTTGCCTTCTTTTGTGTTTTCTGTCAGTAGTTGAGGCAAGGTCAGTTTCTTGCCCAGTGGTTAACTTTGACACAATTAAAGCAAACTCCATATGGAAGTCTCTGATGATCATCATCCTTTTTTTGAAGTAAATTGGTACTTCCAGGAGCAGACATGTCTCATTATCATGAAAAGCCTTAGGTTATTAAAACATCTTAAGTGCCATATTCTGTAGGTCTCTACTGTGGAAAGACTACCTCTATATCTAAAATATACCTCTGTTTAACCTTGCAAACAAACTGACATGAGTACAAGTTTGATTGTTATAGATGACTAATAACCTGTATTTCTTAATTATACGTTACATTTTTAAATAAGCTGCATAGGTATAATACCTTAAATAAGAGTAAAAAACATATATATATATAGTATAAAACTAACCTTAAATTTGTTTCAATAACAAAAATATTTTAAACAAGAGTAGAAACATACATAGAATATTTTCTGACAAAAATAACCTTAAATTTGTATTGACACAAAAATACATGCCAATGTAAAATATTTGAGATTAATATTTGCTTTTTTTTTTTTTTTTTTTTTTTTTTTTTTGGTTTTCCGAGACAGGGTTTCTCTGTGTAGCTTTGTGCCTTTCCTGGAACTCACTTGGTAGCCCAGGCTGGCCTCGAACTCACAGAGATCCGCCTGCCTCTGCCTCCCGAGTGCTGGGATTAAAGGCGTGCGCCACCACTGCCTGGCTAATATTTGCTTTTTAGTCTAAAAGTAGATTCAATAATCTACCCTTTTATCCTATCATTCCAGTTTCCCCCTTTTTCTTTACAGAAAGATTCTTCAATCTACCCTCCCTTGCTTAGTTTTCTTCCTTACCATGATCAGTAACAGTTTTCAAGCAACCCCCCTCCACCCTTAATGATGACAAACATCTAAAACCCACCAAATGACCAAAAACTACACACCCCACCTCTTGGAGTGTGCTTAAAATTACTCCTGTTGTTTGGGGAGAACGGTATCTCTAGGGGACCCTGAAAAAATTGGGACAATGGTCAAGTCCTGGGAGAACTAGCTGTATTTTTTGTTTGTTTGTTTAGTCTCTGTGTGATGGGGAAGTGTAAAGCTTATCTGAAGTCTTGGCTGGAGTAGTCTTTGAGGCTGAACTTTCTGAGCTAGCAACTTTGAAGTTTTTCTGGATACAGAATATTGAGGAAACTATAACAGAGGCATTCCAAGAGGCTATAACAGAGGCACCTGGGCTGCTTGATTTTATTGGTGTCTGGTACTTTTTTTCTGAAAACACATGAACTTTTAAAGGTAACATATATATCTGTATTCATACAAGTATGGAATGTGCAGTGTGCCTAAGTCAGCTATAGATGATTTTTTGTTGTTGTTGTTGTTTTATGTTCGAGTAGGTAAAAGGCATCTGTTAACTTTATAAGTCTGTTTGGACTGTATAACCAAACCTCTATCCATGCCATACAGAAGGATGACATGTAATAATAAGTCAGTAGCCTACAAGATTTATCATGTCTCATCCAGTCTCAGAGCCAGTCCCAGGTCGAGGGATCAGCATATATGTACCTTGTCTTATAGTTTTTCTTTTGTTTCTGTTTTTATGTCTGTAGTTCAGATTTTCAGGATGTCTCCACCAATCAAATCTTGTCTTCATTAATTTTGAAGAGAAAGAGAGGATTTTGTTTCCTGTGGAAACAAAGGCAACACCTCTCCCCCAACACAACATATTTTTTTTTTTACTTCTATTCTGAAGTGAAGACATTCTTAAAATATATAGGTTGGTTCAATTTAGCAGTTTCCATAATTCAATGCCTCTCAGCAGCTATTGATTTTTGTATTAGCATTTAAAAAATTCAAAGGAACAAAACATAGGATACAGTTAGATGCCCTGTGTATTTCCCATTCTTAGCTGGTTTATTCTTTTCATATTACTTAACTCTTTATTTAAAGACTTTATTATTTTTATGACTGTATATTCACCTTTTATTTCTCTTTATTTAGCATCTAAGTACATCTTTAAATATACTGTAACCTTTTCAGAAGGTTTGTCAGCCTGGACTTGGCTTTTTTTTGTGTGTGTGTGTGTGTGTGTGTGTGTGTGTGTGTGTGTGTGTGCAGCCTCCTCTGACCATGTGAGCCAAGTCTTAAACTACTAGACTACTGCCTCAGGGCTCTACTTAGTATATGGCATGCTGGTGGCTAGCTCCACCTGGATGGGTTCTATGAGAGCCTAGTCCATTGTCAGCAAGTACTGGCCCTGGAGCTGCACTTAACTGCCCCAGCTCTGGGAAATTCTTGTGTCTGTCTTAAGCAGGAGTTTGCCCAGTGCCGGCTGCTCAAGTGTTTAGCTGTATAGCGAGGCATCTTAAAAAAGCTGTGCCTCTGTATGCTGAGCATACCAGAGAAACAACTTTCTCAGGTTCTGTGTGGAGGTTTGAGCCCCACATTGGGTACCATATGTAACAAGTCTTTTTCTGCATCTCCAGTCAGCTCCCAAATAATGACATGGAGACTTCTTATTGACTATGAAAGCTCAACCTATAGCTTAGGCTTGTTCCTAACTAGCTCTTATAACTTAAATTAATCTATTTATATTAATCCTCATTCTATCACATGACGTTATCTCTCTTCTATCTTGTACCTCCTGTTTCCTCTCCATGGCTTCTGGCTTCTCCTGTGCACCCTGATTCCTCCTCCTCTTCTTTGCCTCCCTGGAAATTCTGCCTATACCTCCTGCTTAGCTATTGGACATTCAGCTTTTTTATTACATCAATCATAGCAAATATATCTTCACTTAGTGTACAAATATCCCACAGTACAGTCTAATGGTTATTGCGAGCATAATTAGCATGTTTCTAAACATTTGATACTTCCTGGGTGACAGTAGTAGGGATGTCATTTTGTTAACCTTGAATTTTGAACCCCAAGCTCCTTCACTGTCTAGTAGCTTTGCTCAAGATTTAGAGTCTCTTCATAGACATTCTCATCCATACTCAATCCCAGGTCTTAGTAACCTGTACAACCCAAGCACCCATCCTAATAGAAGCAAGAACTATTGTCTTCCTTGGGCTGTGTCATCATGAATAGTTTTCTTCAAGAGTAAGAGCTGGGAGCTTTGCATCCTGATGGTGTAAGAACATGCAGCCTCTTGATCTTAGAGTAGTCTAACTTCTGGGCAGAAGAGAACAGACTTTATAAGATACTTTTTGATGCATCTTAATTAACTGTCAGAATATTTTTTCTCTTTTATCATGCTTGAGAATGGCAATGGCCCTCACATACTTCAAGCTTCACTGAAGTCCGCCAGATGTTTGTTGCCAGACCAGCAGCTGTCTTACATGGATATAGGGAATACGGGAATACAATAGCTTTATATGACTTAAAGGACTTATGGAGCTAGCTGAAGTGAATAAAACAAATGAACATTTGTAACAGGGTGCTCAACATAGTGCTGGAAGAGAATTCAGATCCTCCATTACAACAGTACACAGAACAGAATGTGCTCTTAAGAGCTGAGCCTTAGTCCTGGGCCTAAGTTGCTTAAAACAAGCAAATAAAAAGCAAGATCACAATTTATGATCAATAATTTTCTCCAGTGTTGAGTATATAAAAGTAAATGCCTGCGGGTAAGTACATATATAGTTATGTTTGCACACATACAAACACAGTATACATATTCAGTCACATTCACATTGTCTGTTTAGTTTTTGTAATTCTCAATGAAATATAAAATGTAACTGTCTCTATGTTAGCTTATGTTAAAATTTTTTGTATATTTGAATTGATTTTCTTGATGTTTATATGTAACTCAAAGTTACTGTAAATGTTCACAATAATTTAAACACTCATCCATCTTTCCAAGAGGGCTTGCTATGAAACCCACTGGAGAATTACTTTCAAATATTGACAGTACTGTTCCTTTAGTATGAAGGATTTGGAAATTGCATTGGCTCCAAGGCACCTCCTTAGTTTTCACTGGTGTTTGATGTTTGGGTCTCAGAGGTATTACAGGAAGCAGGAATTCTCAAAAGGCCCTACAGAAGTGGGTCTGCTTTATGTTAAAGAGCCAAGTCAAGCTTACACTAGAACTGCTGTTGTCTGTTGTACCCTGGGGCCTTAGGGGATGTTAAGTATTTCAGGGTACTCTGATGTTCCCGGAGCTGAGGTCACAGGCAACCTTCAATCACATATGCAGGGCTCCAGTTGTCTGAAAGTAAATTGGATTTATCTTCACGTATTATAGATAAATTAGATCATACTTGTAATGGGTGACTCGGGTTATTATTTCTTTCGGTAAATTTGAACCCAATCATTGTTGAAAACTTAGCCAAATCTCTATCATTTCACTTCTATTGGAACTCAGATGCCACTAAGAAAAGCTTTATCTTAAAAAAAATACAGTGTTTCCTTTTTAAAATTTAAATCTATTTTTTTTTTCAAGACAGGGTTTCTCTGTGTAGCTTTGTGCCTTTTCCTGGAACTCGCTTTGGAGAGCAGGCTGGCTTCCAACTCACAGAGATCCACTTGCCTCTGCCTCCGGAGTGCTGGGATTAAAGGCATGTGCCACCACCGCCTGGCTTAAATCTATTTTCTTCTACCCTACAAATTTAGTTTTAAAGGAATGCCATGCTCTTCAGTTTAGATAATGTCCATGGTACCCGTCTAATAGTGACAAAGAACTATTGGAAATGATAGGTTAAAAAGTTTAAACTTTTAGAGAACATGCAGGTATTATTTTAGAGTAGAACTAAACAAACAAAACAACAACATAGGTAACTGTTTTTGGATTTAAGAATTATAAACAAATCCTTTAAGTCAATAGCTTCCCAGGTTTTTCCTAAGAATGACCAGGACAAACTGCAGCACTTTCGACAGAATATGTTGGTGTAGGTGTTATATGTTCTATAGTAGCCCTTGAGTGAAGGATTTTGTAAAATGACCGAGCCTGGCTCCATCCAGATCTTAGCTTCCCTGTGTGAGGATGTGATAACTGTTTCCACCCATATTTGAGTTGCCATACTGCTGGTACTATGCCCTTGAACTTTTAAAACTGTAAGTGAAACAAGCCTCCTAAAATTCACACCCAACCACAAAGGACCCGGAATATCTAAAACAAATTTGAGCAAGAACAATTGGAAGTACCACACATTTTATTTTAAAATATATTACAGGGTGAGAATGATGATAAGTAGTATGATTTATATAAACTAATAACTTCTACAGGGCAAAGGAAACAACATATTTATGAATCGTGTGTTTGATGAGGTGCTAAATCCTAGATTATATAAAAGTACCAATGTTATTGATCAATTGGCCAACACCCTAATTCTTAGTTCCTCATTGAATAATCAGCAAAAGATAAGCAATTTTAGAGCACATTAAAGTTCCCAGTGGGCTTTGAGGTAAAGAGGACGGATTTCCTGTATACTTTCTGCCTTTTCACAATTCATGGTATCATTCATGATCCACATCCCTCAACAGAATGGAACACTTATTATAATGGATGAATCTGATTTTTACATGTCACTATCACTACACTCCAAAGTGAGGATTTACTCTTGTTATTACACATTCTATGGATCTTGGCAGAAGCATAAAGATCCAAACCACCATTACTATGATATATAGAATAGTTTCACTGCCTTCAGCACCCTCTGTGCACTGTCATTTTCTTCCTCCTTTTTCATTAATCTCCAGAAATTACTGATGCTTTAGCTGTCTTCATGGTTTTGCCTTTTCATAATGACACACCATTGGACTCATTCAGTATGGAGCTCTTTTCTGATTGATTTTCTTAGTGAAAATCATTTTTTGTTCATCTATTTCTTTTTATGGCCTTAGAGTCCCTTTCTTTGCAGTACCTTTTTGAATGTCTAATCACTGAGATCTCCCAAATTTTGACAATTAGGAACAAAGTTGTAATAATCTTCAACTTATTTGGAAATGTTTTTGATAGTGACGATGACTGAGGTTCCTTTTTCTTTTCATCAGATGACAAGTCAGAAAACAGGATTCAGTCATTTTCGCTCTTGGACTTGAAGACTGGCACCTCCCAATAAACAAGAAAATAAATAAGGAGTTCAAGAAGTGAGATAATGTTGTCTATGGTGGTACATACCTGAAATCTCTACGATGAGGTGTTGGAGTCAGGACATTGATGCCAGCTCCAGAGAGGGCTCAAGTCCAGCCTGGGATATGTAGGACACTGTTTCAAAAAAAAATGAGGCCGGGCGGTGGTGGCGCACGCCTTTAATCCCAGCACTCGGGAGGCAGAGGCAGGCGGATCTGTGTGAGTTCGAGGCCAGCCTGGGCTACCAAGTGAGTCCCAGGAAAGGCGCAAAGCTATACAGAGAGAGAAACCCTGTCTCGAAAAACCAAAAACAAAACAAAACAAACAAACAAAAAAAAAAAAACAAAAAAAAAAACCCTTTATTTGGCCGGGCGGTGGTGGCGCACGCCTTTAATCCCAGCACTCGGGAGGCAGAGCCAGGCGGATCTCTGTGAGTTCGAGGCCAGCCTGGGCTACCAAGTGAGCTCCAGGAAAGGCGCAAAGCTACACAGAGAAACCCTGTCTCGAAAAACCAAAAAAAAAAAAAACAAAAAAAAAAACAAAAAAAAATGAGATATGCTTCCTCATATACTGTATACTCATTCAATCTCATATAGCCACACAAGTAGCACTAGACATTCATTACCATTTAACCTCTTAAAACCTTTCTTTTAGCAGAGCCTGACTTCCATCCCCTTCTTGTGTACCTGTTTCTCTTGGTTTCTACTTCTATCCAGTCTCTGAATTGGGGCTCATTTTTCTTTCTGGTTTGAAATGTTTTGTCCTCTTGCACAAATATTTGGTTTTCCTGAGAATACCTGTTAGTGAAGAGAGAGTCCAATTGGAGATCTCCATTGAATTCTTCCCTTTGGAGCTGGGGGACCATGCAGAAGAGGGGGAAGAAGGATTGTAGGAGCCATGGGGGTTGAGGACACCAGGAGAACATGGGGCCTACAGAAATTAACTAAGCAGCACTCGTAGGGGCTCAGAGAGACTGAAGTAGCAATCACATGCAACTGTGGGTCTGAGCTAGGTTCTCTGCAAATAGGTTATGGTTGTTAGCTTGGTGAATTTGTGGGACTCCTAATTGTGGGAGTGGGAGTGTCTCTGACTCTTTTGTCTTCTCTCTGGACCATTTTCTTCCTACTATTTTGCTTTGCCCAGCTTTGGTATAAGAGTTTGTGCCTAGTCGTATTGGATCTTGTTATGCCATGTTTGGTTGATATCTCTTGGAGGTCTGCTCTATTCTGAAGGGAAATGGAGGAGCAGCAGATTTAGAGGAAAGAAGAGTTGGTGGGAGGACTGGGAGGTGTGGAGAGAGAGGAGGCTGCAGTCCAGATGTATTGTATGAGAGAAGAATAATTTTAAAAAGGAAGAAATGCTTAGGACATATTGACATCACATGTTACTTTAGTGTAAGACAATGTGAGATATTGAAATGTAACTAATCTGAAAGTGTTGTTTTCATGTAACAGGAGATGACTCAGTTACAACAGGTATCAACAAACAGTTCTATGAAAAGAAAGAATTCAAAAAATGTGCGGATTAGTTGCCATTTTCTATCACTTTCTTCTACTAAGACTTTGTGACTTTAGGCTGTCATTGACTCTATCCAGTGAGTAGCTGGACTTTTATTATGTCTTCTTGTCTGAATGATTATTTCTACTCTGCCTCTGTCTCTGCCTCTGCCTCTCTCTCTCTCTCTCTCTCTCTCTCTCTCTCTCTCTCTCTCTCTCTCTCTCTCTCACACACACACACACACACACACACACACACACACACACACACACCTAGGACAACACTCACTGCTTAAAAATTTCTATTTCCAGCTAAAGTCCAAGATCAAGACAGAAAGTCACATGACATCATCACATGATATCATCACATGGCATCATCACATGGTCCCTTTGGGGGTTATCTGACCACACTTTGTGTCAGGATCCCCATTTCATGGGGAATATCTGGGCAAGTGCCTTGAAACAGTCTTTAACAGCTTCCTATAAAGCCATGTGAGAAAGAGAAAGAGAGAGACAGAGACAGAGACAGAGACAGAGAGACAGAGGAGAAGCAGTGATATTTAACAAAATCAATTCTCATGTATCAATTTAGGAATGTGACTTTTCTGAAACTTTTATGTACCTGATGATAAACTGTTCCATTGTTTGTAGAAATGCAAAAATGCAACTACAATTAGATTTTTTTAACATTTGTACTTGGCAACACCAAGAGTTGGAAACAAATTTAGAGTTTTCAATTTAAAGCAATAAATGTATTTCTTTATATACCCCACAGCTCTGCCATGGAAGAACATGCCCACTCTTATCACATGCTTCTTTATATATCTCTGTGAAGTGCAGACCCTAGGACACTGGGAAGAGGGTCTTATTTATCTGGACGCTGGGACTTGCTACAGCAGATGCTTGATAAATGTTCTCTGCAGAATAGAGAGAAGGAAGCAAGGAAGTAGAAAGGGAAGTGGAGTAGGAGAAGCATTTCATCTTTAAATCACCTTTTCCTAAGCACAAATTTAGAAAGAGCAAGGAGATCTTTCCCAAAATGATAATGGCCCTTTTGGAGCCCACTTCTATGATGGGACACCTAGCACAGCCTTGAGGCAGGGAGAGGGGCTTGGACCTGCCTCTACTAAATGTACCTCCCCATGGGAGGCCTTACCTTCCTGTAGGAGGGAATGGAAAGTGGGTTGGAAGGGGGAAGCTGGAGAGGCAGAAGAAGGGAAGAGGTGGATCGTTGGTATGTAAAATGAATTAAAAAAAATTGTTAATAAAAAATAACAATGACCCTTGCCAAAACTAGTATGTATCTATAATGAGCAGCTTCAGGCTTCCTTGTCTGCTTGTTACTATGTACAAGCAGAATGAAAAGAATTTATTCTACGAAGCCTGGATGATTATGCATGTGACCAGAAGAGAATATCCTGTACTTAGAAGGACAAAATTATTCCCAAATAAAGTAAACACATTCCGGCATTAGTACATAGGATACATACGAAACAATAAATGTTTTATATGTTTTACTTCATTTTATTTTCAGCAAATACAACATATTAGGTGAAATATCCCACCTGGTGGAAGAATATAGGATGTTTTAAACAGTAGAAAGGAAGCTAAGAAGTTCCTCTATTCACAGCCATGGTGTTGCTTTGTTGATTTGTTTGTTTTATTTTTCTTCCATCATTAGGAACATCTCACCTAGGCATGAAAGGCAGGCAGAGCAAAGCCACACTGTCTCCTGTCTAAAGTTCTCATTGCAGCCACATACATAGCACATACCTTTCCTTTACATGACGTAGAAAGCTTTACCATGGGTGTAGTAGATTTCACAAGGTACAATGACAATAAGAAGCAGGCTAACTTTAGTAAATTTTATTATTCATGCTTTTAAATTTTTCAAAAGTAAAGTATCCATCAACATTTTCTTGTATCCTGGGGAGATCTCACTGCCCTGTAATTGGTGTACCATTTTGTGTTTATTGTGGGAAGCCAACGGCTAACTCAAAATAGTAAATATTGAGCATATTTTATTCAATAATTTGTCAGTTGCTTCATAGTGCAATTTAAGTAACAAGGGCTTTGGTTTTATATAGTGCCTTAGGAACTTAAGCTTTTTAACTTGTGGCTTGTGTGGGGCATCCACCACTAAGTTCAAAAATATGGGACAGACCACTGAAAAGAATTGTGGGTAATGTGAACCATATCTGTACAATGACATTGTAGAAACGACATTTACTGAACACACTTCATGCCTTGGTGTTATATTACATATATGTTTGTGTCTGTGTGGACTTATTCACTCACTCCTTGATGAGGCCAATAGATGAGTAGTTTACTAGCCACAACAGAAGTGTATTGATCATAGATTTGGCATATAATTTTAGAAATAATTATTGAAATAAAAACATTTTTCTATAAACAAATTTTCCCAATACTAATTCATCTAAATTCTCATAATCATAAATTTAGTCTAATTTTTGAGTATTTCGTGACTTGAAATCTTTTTTAATCAATTTTTTTTCTTATCTTAACTTAGCTGTTACTGCCTGGTAGTTCAAAGTATATCTTTCCTTCCCATTTTATTAATGAAAGATGGAGATCCAGAGAGAGTAACAACACATATACCTCCCTTAGTAAATAATAAATATTCTAAGAACCATGTTGCCTAAGAAGTTATGTTTAACAGTCTTACTTACATAGCCAATATTCAATAAAGTTCTTTATTAAAATTATTTTATTTTGTTTTAATCTTTAGTGAGTAGTAATCATGTGACATGGTTCTGGGCTACAAATTCTTTCCAAAACAGAAGAAATGAAATTGGAGATGGTTTATTTTTATCTTCATATATTGATTTAAAGCTGCCTAGATCTGGAGACCCATTTCCATGAATTGATCATTCACACATGCATACACTCAGGCATATACATATCACCATGCATACATATCTACACACATATAGATATATATGAAGAGAGACAGAGTACACAAGTATGTTTGTGTCTCAATATGTGCATGAACATAGGCACACTGTTAGAGTGTGCTATAATAATATTTTGCTATAATAGAAATTTACTCTCTCACTGTTTTGGCTTCTATGACTCTAGGTCTAGATGTGCTCATGGCTATGTATCCTCTGAAGCACCAATGGAGAAACCTATCCATGACTGTAACATGAATCTTAAAAGTCTTATTAATAAAGATAAACCCAGAGCCAGTTATTGGGGTGAATGCTAGAAGATCAGAGAGGCAGAACAAGTCACAGCCACCTCACCTTGCCAATTCTTCAATTGATCCTGTTTCCTCAGACTGGAAGCCCCGGAGTCCTCACGCAAATGGATCTCAGCTGAACTGCTGCTAGAAGCCTAAAAGCTTAACCAACCTATATATATGCAGAAGAGCTGCTTTTCACGCCTTATATACCTTTCTGCTTCCTGTCATTACTTATGGGATTAAAGTCGTGAGTCACCATGCCTGGCTGTTTCCAGTGTAGCTTTGAACTCACAGAGATCCAGACAGATCTCTGCCTCTGGAATGCTAGGATTGAAGGCGTGTGTGCCACCATTTTCTGGCGTCTCTATCTAGTGGCTGTTCTGTTCTCTGACTCCAGATAAGTTTATTAGGGTGCACAATATTTTGGGGAACACAATATCACCACACATGACTATTACAGTATTCATTGCTCAGGCAATTTCCTGGTTTGTTGTCACGACTCAGTTCCCTAACATCACTTTCATATGGACATCTTTTTTCTGTGTTTTCTCTCGTCTATCATTCATAATGAAATAACATTAACCTAATGCCCAATCTAAATAATTCACCATGATCCTATTTCTGCATCCTTATATATACACAGTTACCTTTACTAAATTCACATTCACTGGTTTTAAGTGTTTGGATGTTGTCTTAGTTGGGATTTCTATTGCTGTGAAGAGACACCATGACTATAACAACTCTTATAAAGGAAAGCCTTTAACTGAGACTAGCTTATAGTCTCAGAGGTTTAGTTCATTACCATCTGTTCAGGCAGACATAGTATTGGAGAAGGACCTGAGAGTTCTACATCTTCATCTGCAAGCAGCAGGAAGAAACCGTGTCACACTGGATGCACTTGAGCTTATAAGACTTCAAAGCCCACCCCTACAGTTGCACACTTGCTCCAACAAGGCCACACCTACTCCAACAAAGCCACATCTCTTTAATAGTGCTACTCCCTAAAGACCAAGCAATAAAACATGAGTCTATAGGATCCATACCTATTCGAATCATTACAGATATGCATATGCTTTTTTAAGGCCACCATTTAACCCAATATTCTGCATTTATATAGTTTTCCACGGTTGTGTTGTAACAGATTACCACCAATATAAAATCTCATGATAACATACAGTCTCAGAGTTCTGGAGTTTAAAGGCATCTGATACCTTCAAGTTTTTAGCTTGCAGAGTCTGCCGGTTTGCCTTGCCTTGCCCTGTTCTGCCTTCTTGCTTCTATCATAGCATCCCCTACCATTAACCACCTCCCTCTGAAAAGTGGCATTGGGTTATTATTGAGTACCACATTATTCTAGGCAATCTCATCATCTTAATCTTCTCAGATTAGTCACATTGAGAAATCAACTTCTCCCTGTAAGGAAACATGTTTACAGGCTTTGAGAGTCAGGATGTAGATCTGGGGTACATTGTTCACATTGAACATAGGCAAAAAATTAAAAAAAAAAACAATAAATATTTCAAAATCTGGGCAGTTAGATGTACTAGATCCAGTCAGGCAAAATTTTAAAAAATAAGATGAGTGTCCCCTGTTCTACAGCTTGGACTGGCACTAGATAGAGGGCCCCTCCATCATAGTAGAGCTAGGCCTGGGATTTTCAAGTCCCTGGTTACTGGTTCCTGATATCTGCTCTCCTGCTCTCGGAGCAGTGGGTCTTATTTCTGTTCTCCCCCTGAGCTGAACTTAAAGCATATTTGGCTTATTAATCTTCATCACCCTCCTGAATACCCCTGTGAGGTTATCAAAGGGCAAAGGAAAGGACAGCAATAATCATCCTTATTTCACAGGCCAGGGATAATGACAGCAAAGTGGTTCAATTAATCTCTCTAATTAATTGTAGAGAAAGACAGGAAAGGAACCCAGGTCCTTGGCCCAGTCATCTGTCTCCTACTCTTGAAACCATGTTTTTATCTTTTACAGTTTCCTAAGAACTTAGAGCTGATCTGGGCTTTTGAAAAGTGAATCGGCAGCAGCAGCCATGAAGGCTATATTCACTTAAATTGTGTGTGTGTGTGTGTGTGTGTGTGTGTGTGTGTGTGTGTGTGTGTAGGGTATTTAGTGACAGTTTTTCTATTGTACATCCCAAAGGGAGACTAGAATGAACCACTCCCCGAGGAAGCTGTAACTGAACTGTGAATGAGCTACAAAGTAAAGCCAGAATAGCTTTATATTCCATGTGGAAAGTATTTGCTAATATTGTAATTTTTTTCCAGTGGGTCAAGTGGGTCACTCTGCCATCTGAAATTTGTATGGGGCAAAGGATACAGGGAAGCCTATCATATTCACCTAGTTCTTGTACACACTTGGGGATTTAAATATGACTAGACTCCTTAAGCTATGTTGGCCTAAAGGTCAGCCAATCTTTAATAACCCTATGCCAAGGGGAACTGCAGTGAGATGGGAGTGAGTCATCCTTTCTGTGATGAGAGAAGAAAGCTTATCTACTCATGAACCCAAATCACATGTTTGCCTAAAATGTCAGCATCCTTCTTCTTCTGAGCCTTTCCTTTGTGCTACAGAGTACTACTGCTTTTTGGAATGTCATAGAGACCTTCAACAAACTGAAGACAAAAATGTGTATTATGCAATATGATCCCGGGGAGTGCTGTGGTTTCTTTAGCATCTGGCTTTGTGGAATTCCCTTCTGATTCCTCTCAGTGCAGGCAGGTGATGCTTTTGAAATCTGACCTCCCTCATCCGTCAGTCTCGTGTCTCCAGAACTCAAAAATGCATGAGATTTTTCAAGCATACTATGATTTTCTTATTTGATTTCTTCTGCACGAGATGTATTCATTCCTTTACACATTCTCCTTTTACATTCATTCTCCTCTTGGGTCCCAGTTTGCATATCATATTTATGTCTTTCTCTTTAAGGCTAACTAAGACATCCTTTCAGTGTTCTCTTTGGTAGCTAATAGATGCTCCAAAAATATTGACTGAATAAAACTAAGTTCAAATTTCTATAGATTTAAAGTTTATAACTGAAGTATATTTCAATAGAATCATACATGCCTCTAGAAACAAAAGTCAGCAACAGTCCTTATCCAGTTATTACATAACTATAATATCCTGGGCTAGAAAGATGACTTAGTAGTTAAAAGTGCTTCCTGCTTGAACTTGTGATCAGTTGCCAGCATAGGCAGTTGGCTGCTGGCAATATCCTGTAACTCCAGCTTCAGGGTATCTGACTCCTTCTGGACTCTGTGGGCACCTGAACTCATGTGTACAGTATTGGTGAAATTATTAAGGCTACTCCACGTAGTTAAAAGGGAGGTTTATTTAGTGGAGTAACTTACAAATGAAGGGATAGGTAGGTTGCAGGGTCTGGGAAAGACACAGCACAGTCCGGTGGTGTTCTCTGGAGAACTCTTCTCTGTCTACCTCCAGCATCCAGCGTCAAGGAAACAAGAGAGTTGGCTCATCCAGATCTCGGGTCTTCAGGCTCCTCTCTTGGCCCCACCTTGTAGGTGTGACAGTTACCAAAGCCTCAATGGGGATTGGAACTTCCAGATCAAGGTTGGAATGGCTGCCTACTGCATCTCCCCCTTTTGTCTAAATAAAAAGGTTCTAACCTAATAAAAGACTATATACAAAGGAATGATTATCAAATATTGTCCAGGGGTAAAGAGGGCTAATGACCTAGATAAGATGGAACTACAACCAATGCAAACAATATTAAGCAAAAAACACATACTAAAATCCAGAGAAATCTAGAGCATAGGTAAATGGCATGTTACAAAGATCATTTGTAACAGGTGTCCTATCCTAAAGAACCTGAATCTAGTACTTAATATGTAGATGTAATTTTTGCTCAGGAATATGACATCTGGAAATTTTCTTAAGAAAATGAAATTCAGAAAGCAAAACTTTGGAAAAAAAGATACTTACAGACATAAAATTAGTAAGCATGTGTCTTTGGAAGTAATATCAAAATTTTTAATAAGATATGAGTAATGACAATATCAATAGACATGCTAAGATGGAAGGAGAGAAATATCTTGGTTTCCAAACCCTGAAAAAGAACTATAGGCAATTAATTACTTCAGAGAGAAGGAGAATTAGCCTTTTCCAGGCCAATTAGGCCCCTAATTGATCATCCAATACAAAATAATCAGCCCTGAAATCATACACACATAAACAACAAAAAAAGACTCAGCAGGTTATGTTTATTTATGCATCCCCCTGTGTGTGTGTGTATGTACTACTATGACTAATAATAATAAATAAAAGAGGCTCTCAATTTGAGAAGACTGAGAAAAATGAGAAGTAAAGCTGGAGAGGTTAGGAAGGAATGGACATGAGAAACCTTGGAGAGAGGAAAAGGGAAAAGGAAAACAATATAATTATATTTGAACATAAAAATATTTGGGAAAACACCCAACTTTAAATATGGAAAGAAGCCGGGCGGTGGTGGCGCACGCCTTTAATCCCAGCAGTCGGGAGGCAGAGCCAGGCGGATCTCTGTGAGTTCGAGGCCAGCCTGGGCTACCAAGTGAGTCCCAGGAAAGGCGCAAAGCTACACAGAGAAACCCTGTCTCGAAAAACCAAAAAAAAAAAAATAAATAAATATGGAAAGAATTGCTGTGAGTAAAATGGTATACATCCACTAAAATTCTTTACCCTGTAGAATTTATGGTGACAAAGAGATACTTGCACTGTAATGTTGAACATGGGTCATAGTTTAAAAAGTTAGAAATAGCTAGTACACATTTCAAAATAATAGCCAAATCAATTTCAACTTGAGGTAAGAGATGCAGCCAAATAGTTTCCAAAGTGCTTTGAGCAGTAAATCTATGTCTAATCCCTTTATATTCCATATTATTTTTCTAAAATATGACAAAACACATTAATATTAACTTTATAAGACTAATATTATTCTATAAAACAAATTCCCGTATTCCCAAATGTCAAAGTGTGTACAAATATACATACGTAAAACAAACAAATAGCAGCACCAAAATGTATTTTTAAAGGCCAAATTAATTAATTGGCAATAAAAGTAATGGTTTTCATCGTCTTTCTTTGGAAGACATCTGATCCTGTGCAGTAGACACAAAGGAGCATACACAGGAAATCACTTAATGTCTGTTGGTGGACATTTGTTTTTGTTTGTTTGTTTGTTTTGTTTTGTTTTTCTGTCTGGCCAGGCCTCCATGTTCTTGGGAGCTTTCATCCTGACTTTTCTGTGGAGACCACCTGTGCCATATTTAAAAGCTTCTCTGCTCTATGAAGAGGGTGAGCACACAGGATTCAGGTTGGTTAGTTGTCATTCCTGTCAACAGGAATTGAATGAGAAAGGATTAGTACCCAATAAGGAAAGTGTTATTAGTTCTGTGGAGTTTTGATTGACATATATTATTTGTATGTAATAAATTAGCTTCATGTAATATTTTCATATATGCAAATAATGTGTTTCAGTTCATACATTCTCTTTATCCTTTCTTTTTGATATTCTCTTGGTGAAAATCATTCAAGAGTTTGGCTAAAAACAGCAGCAGCCACTTACTTTTGGTTTTTAGTTTCTGACAAACATCTTTCACATGTATAGCTATCTCAAACCTTCACTATTCAATGCAGATATACAGATGTTGAACTAATTCTCCAGTCTTTATTTGACCATGTTACTCAATCTCTGCACCTTGTCTCTATTTCAGATAACGTTTTCCAGTAGTCAGTTGTCCACAGCTTCTTTCTGATATGTCTATATATCAGAGTTTCCCACATCTTCTCATTTTTGATATTTGCTAGAATAGCTCCCACATCTTAGGAAAATAACATATAATTTTAGACATACCATGAGGTTTTGTTTAAAAAATACAGTGGATACAGAGGTGAAAAGATGATTAAGGTGTGGTACAGAGGGCATTCAGCATGGAAGCTTCTGTCCTCTTTGAGGCTGTGGTTGCCGTCTTCTTGGCATAAGGAAATATTTTTTCTGTATGGGACTCTTCTTGGTAGGTTTTATATAACTTCCCAATCCTTCCATCACTTGATGGCTTTCCCCTTCAACCAGTCTTAATAGTGTGGTTAATTGGGGGCTTTCCAAAATTGATTCATTTATATAAATTCAGGTCTGCATGAAAGCAGTTTGCCATGGGAGATAGAAAGGATTTTTGGAACTGTTGGCACCATTTTATATACTATATAGTTTCCATATCACTCTGTCATAAATTTCTGTCATTTAAAATCTGAAAATTCTAGTTTATAGCAATTACCCAAGTGTTTCTCAGAGTTATTCCTATATTTCCACCTATTAATGTAGTTATTTATAGAGAATTAAAGAAAATTTACAAAGTCCACATTCCAGTTAGAAAAAAAAAATCACCAGTCATTGGTTACTGTATCATCACAGTTCCCAATAATGTCTGTGACCCCATAGTCTCCTTCTTTTTAACTCACAGTTTCAAAAATACAAGCTCCTTTGAAATTTCATATTTCTTAAATAAAGTTGAGATAGACTCTTTTTATTGTATGATTTATATTTTATTTACTTAATAGTTTGCTAAAACCAACCTTTTGTAATAGAATTTTAATTTTAAAAAGTTAACTAGACATTTTGTTCAATGAGTAATGATTTCCTATGATTAATCATATAATTATGAGCCTGTATGTTATTTGATTAACATTCAAATATTTGTTTAGAATCTACTAAGTAGGTTTGTGTATCAGAGCTCTCTAAGTGACTCATTACTATTCTTGGTTACTGTTGAATTTGATATTTTAAATTAATAAATTATTTGTATGACTTTAAGTGGGAATAAACTAGAGAAAGTGTTGTCTTCAAGAAACAAAGCTTCTCACATTTAACTGGAGAGTTAAGTGAAATATAAGAATCAACTCCTGAAAATATTTGTGTATAAACTTATGAATTTAAATCTGGGTTCACAATGATGAAAAAGATAGTATGTATCCAGTTTCTGAGCTAATAAGACTATGATCATAAAAATTACTTATATAATATATGCCATCTAAAGATAAGACATGAAGGCATTGAAAATTCTTTCCATGTTATTCAGTTATTGCTTAAGAAATAAATGACAACCCAGTGAAATGCCAAATGCCAGATACATTTCCTGAAAATTTTAAAACAAAATAAACGGACAACTCAAAACATAGGTGGGGCATGCCTGTAATTTCCACATTAGGAAGGGCAAGAGGATTATCAGTGTGAGCTAGCCTGGATTACCTGGTGAGATTGTGTCTGAAATAACAAGGGGAGAGGATAGGGAAGAAGAAGAGAAGGAAGAGGAGGAGGAGGAGGAGGAGGAGGAGGAGGAGGAGGAGGAGGAGGAGGAGGAGGAGGAGGAGGAGGAGAAGGGAGGAAACAGTTACAAAGCCCCAAACCCCTTTCCTTTCTCCTGGGATAATAGTTGGAAGATAGTGTGGATGCTGCACCTGGGGTGAACATTGTTAATAGAGTTTATAATAATTAATCTGCAGTGTAAGTCTCTAGTGATCAAAGATGGAATCATATGCAAGTGTGGTTTTAATTTCCTCTTCTAAATGAAGAACAAGAAAAACTATAAATCACATATCCAATTCTGCCATAAATCTCATTTGTTCCATTGCGTGCTGACAATATGAAAGAAATATTTTATTCCACACATTCCCAGTTCATACCAGGTTCACTGTAGCTTGCTTGTTCTAGGAATAAGTAAGTATAGGTCACACAAACTCTGAAGTTGTAAACATCACTTCCTCTGCTGACCCCCAAGATTGACGGCAGCAGGCATGCAGACATGCTAACAATATTGGCTTGTCTCTGCACAATGCAGTTTCCATTCCAATGAGACAAGATGCACGTGAGAAGCATCTCCTGTTGATTTATGAGTTGCAGTGGGAAAACATCCTCAGGAACTACCAGTCTTGAGGAGATAGTATTTCTTCAGTGTGGGAGCCCAGAATGTATCCAGATAAATCATCCTCATCACTGCCTGGAACACTTTTTACTAATTTACAGGAGTTCCTGACAAAAACTGATATCCATGATATTTTTAAGAAACATAGGAACTTATTTTTACTTTTACAGAATTGTACACAATTTCTCTTTGTTGATTCATTCAAATGTTTATTATCTACTCTCTCTGTTTCTCTCTCTGTCTGTAGTTTTTGCTATAGAGATGGCCCTATTTGATGTAATAGTGTAATAGTAGATAAAATAGTAGAGACAGCTCAATATTTGTTTTAAAAAGACTAGATTTGTGTGTGTTACATAGTGATATGCTAAAATAGAAGTACAATGTTCCAGGAAGAAATGAAAAGCTTAGGCAGGATGTCGTTCATCTTTTATACTTTTATACTTACATCATTTTCTAAAGTCATGGCTTGTCACTTATCATATACAAACAAAACAAAAAGAACAGACAAAAAAACCAAAAACAAACAAACAAACAAAAAACTTGACAAAATCCCTGGATCATAATTCTAACCTTACATGTTTATTTATTTATACATGTTACTGTTTCAGTTCGTGAATTTTCTTGTTTGCTGATTTCTTTGGCTTTCCTTCTGGGGAAATGAGCATTTCTCCCACTTAACCTCAAGGAAAATGCTGGACTTTGTGGACATTTTCTAGGATATTATCAATCATTTGAAAGAATGCCAAACCAAGAGTTGAATTGCATATATATGTTAAAATGTAAGATTGTCTTCTTACAAAAATTAGTTCTTCAAGGGGTTGGAGAGATGGCTCAGAGGTTAAGAGCCTTGGCTGCTCTTCCAGAGGTCCTGAGTTCAATTCCCAGCAACCATATGGTGGCCCACAACCATCTGTAATGTGATCTGCTGCCCTCTTCCGGCCTGCAGACAGAACACTGTGTACATCATAAAGAAATAAATCTTAAAAAAAATGTTCTTCAAAAATAGGCATGTTTCTGGGTCTTTCTTATCTGCAATATAAAATGAGAGATTTTAAGTCATGGAAAATTAAATTTCTTCATAGCTACAATAAACTGACCAGTGGGTTTTTTCTTTTTTTCATTTTCTTATTCTATAAGTAGACTGAGCAAATTAGAGATAAGTAAGCATATGTATAAAACGCAGCATAAATATGTACTGTCATATATCACAAAGCACACATGAGGCAGCATACTTACTAGCATGGAAACATGCAGCACATCAATGACTTTGTTACACTGGAAAGTCTCTTTTATGTTTGATAACATTTTTATCTTCATTTTCTGGATGAGTAGACTTGATTTATAGAGAATCACACAAAATAATTTGACCATGATCCCACAGCAAGTGTGGTTAAGAGATGTAAGCTGCAAGGACAGTTTGGCAATATCATTTGTGTTCAAAATCTGGAATATAACTATAGTTTTTTTTTTTCAATTGAACTGCTATGGTCCAGGATCTTTATAAATGCAATAAGTCTTTATATTTATACAGAGGTATCTAAAAGACTATGTTTGCAATGAATGTAAGTTTTGTAATTACACCTCTCTTTCAGTGAATTTCCTGGAAACCTTTTCTCCATATCATTCCTACTTCACAATTAAATAAGTTGCTTCTAAAGGCACAGCCACATGTCAGAAGATAGTTACCTGCAAACTCTGGTTGTTGGAAGTTGATTCATTCTGTTCATGGGAAATGTTCTAATATTTTCTCTACTGTAATTTCCTGAACAATGTTTACTTTCTGTTTATGCATCAAATTTTGTAAAGATTTTCTGAAATTTCCTTTGCTATTGTAATTATTCTTGATTTTTCAATTATGTGAGGCAGAATGAGGAAATTTGTGTTAACCATCTAATTCTCTCAGAGGAGAAAAGTGCTTGAATGATGAATGATGGTGTTAATAAACAGAATGTAAGCAAATAAAGTTTTTATTTTTTTGGAAAGCAATAAAGAGATGAAATTTCTGTCTTAAATGGTGTATTCTAGATACAAAATAATGTAATTGTAGGGGAATCACAGTAGAGTATGGCTGTAACACCTGTGAAAAAGACAGTGAACTGAAATGAGCACCTGAAACAGGAAAAATATTGAAATAGAAATCATTAGAGAGCATACTTTCTCAAAATCTAGAATCAGTTTCATGTGTGGGAAAGGGAAATAATATTTTCAAAATGATTTCTACATTTCTCACCTCAAGTTTAGGTGCATTACTCAAACTGTTTTGACTGGCAGTATCTTAACATGTAAAGATGTAGCCATTCTAAACATCAGGCACTCAGCAGAAGAATGCAATGCATGCATCAGAGAGGATGAGAGCAGGCAAATGCTCATTAAAAGAAAGGATTTTTGGTTGTCTCTGTAGGTTTCCCCATCATGATCTTGATGCCCTTGCTCATAGAATCCCTCTTCTCTCTCTCTTAGACAGGACTCCTGGAGCTCGGCCTTTGGCTGTGGATCTCTCATGAAATTTGTATCATCAGCCTTGGAGCCTGAATGGGACTGGACTAAGCCCTCTGCATATCAGGACAGTTGTGTAGCTTGATCTACTGAAGAGGCCCCCTGGCAGTAGTATCAGAATCCATCTCTGGTGCATGAGCAGGCTTTTTGGAGCCTATTACCTATGATGGGACACCTCATGCAGCCTTGAGGCAGGGGGAGGGCCTCTACTAAATGTACCTCCCCGTGAGAGGCCTTACCTTTTTGGAGGAGGGAATGGGGGTTAGGTTGGGAGAAGGAGGCTGGAGAGATAGGAGGAGGAAAGAGGAGGATCTTTGGTATGTAAATTGAATACAATTTTTTTCTTTTTTAAAAAAAATTATAATTTAATTTAATTTTACATATCAGCCACGGATTCCCCTGTCCTTCCTCCTCTGGCCCCCCTCCCCCCACTGCCCTTCCCCCCATTGCACCTCCCATTCCCATCTCCTCCAGGGCAAGAACTCCCCTAGGGGTTAAGCTCAGGCTGGTAGATTCAGTCCAGGCAGGTCCAGTCCCCTCCACCCTTCACCCAGGCTGAGCAAAGTGTCCCTGCATAGGCCCCAGGCTCCAAAAAGCCAGCTCATGCAGGAGGGACAGGTCTTGGTCCCACTGCCCAGGGGCCTTCCAGACAGTTCAAGCTAATCTTGACTGTCTCACTTATCCAGAGGGTCTGATTCAGTTCCATGAGGGCTCATCAGCTATTGGTTCATAGTTCATGTGTTTCCACTAGTTTGGCTATTTGTCCCTGTGCTTTTTCCAATCATGGTCTCAACATCTCTCTCTCATCCAATGACTGATGTAAGCGGATGCAGAGATCCATGGCCAGGCCCCAGGTGGAGCTCAGAGAATCCAATTTGCAAGAAATAGGAAGGATTGTATGAGTAATTTTTTCTTAATAAAAAAAGAAGGATTTGCTTGCAAATGCATCAGAGTAAATAACTATGAAGCATAGATTTTTAAGAACTATAAGAAGACATCACAATAAAGCTTATAAACACCTTCAGCAACATAGCAGGATACCAGATCAACTCAAAAAAATCAGTAGCCCTCCTATATACAATGGACAAAGAAGTTGAGAAGGAAATCAGAGATACATCACCCTTTACAATAGCCACAAATGACATAAAATACCTTGGGGTAACACTAACCAAGCAAATGAAGGACCTATATGACAAGAACTTTAAGTCTCTGTAAAAAGAAATTGAAGAAGATGTCAGAAAATGGAAAGATCTCCCATGCTCATGGATAGGCATGACCAACATAGTAAAAATGGCAATTTTACCAAAAGCAATCTACAGATTCAATGCAATCCCCATCAAAATACCAACACAATTCTTCACAGACCTGGAAAGAATAATACTCAACTTCATATGGAAAAACAAAAAAACCCAGGATAGCCAAAAGAATCCTGTACAATAAAACAACCTCTGGAGGCATCACAATCCCTGACTTCAAGCTCTACTATAGAGCTACAGTAATAAAAAACAGCTTGGTATTGGCATAAAAACCGACATGTGGACCAATGGAATAGAATTGAAGACCCTGACATTAACCCACACACCTATGAACATATAATTTTTGACAAAGAAGCCAAAAGTGTACAATGGAAAAAAGAAAGCATCTTCAACAAATGGTGCTGGCATAACTGGATATCAATGTGTAGAAGGCTGCAAATAGATCCATATATGTCACTGTGCACAAAACTTAAGTCCAAGTGGATCAAGGACCTCAACATAAATCCAGCTACTCTGAACCTGCTAGAAGAGAAAGCAGAAAATAGTCTTGAACACATTGGCATAGGAGATCACTTCCTAACTATAACACCAGTAGCACAGACACTGAGGTAAACAGTCAATGGGACCTCTTGAAACTGAGAAGCTTTTGTAGAGCAAAGGATATGGTCAACAAGGCAAAGTGACAGCCTACAGAATGGGAAAAGATCTTCACCAACCCCACATCTGACAGAGGACTGATATCCAGAATATATAAGGAACTCAAGAAATTAGACATCAAAACGACCAACAGTCCAATTGAGAAATGCACTTTAGAACTAAACAGAGAATTCCCAACAGAGGAAACTCAAATGGCTGAAAGACATTTAAGGAATTGCTCAATATCCCTAATCATCAGGGAAATGCAAATCAAAACAACTCTCAGATACCACCTTATGCCTGTCAGAATGGCTAAGATCAAAAACACTGAAGACACTTTATGCTGGAGAGGATGCAAAACTAGGGAACTCTCCTCCACTGCTGGTGGGAATACAAGCTTGTACAACCACTTTGGAAATCAATATGGCACTTTCTTAGAAAATTTGGAGTCAATCTCCCCCAAGATCCAGCTATACCACTCTTGGGCATATACCCAAGAAATGCTCAATCATACCACAAGAGCACTTGCTCAGCTATGTTTATATCAGCATTGTTTGTAATAGCCAAAACCTGGAAACAACCTAGATACCCTCCAACTGAAGAATGGATAAATAAATTGTGGCACATATACACAATGGAATACTACTCAGCAGAGAAAAACAATGAAATCATGAGGTTTGCAGGAAAGTGGATGGATCTAGAAAAAATCATCCTGAGTGAGGTAACCCAGACTCAGAAAGACAAACATGGTTAGGTACTCACTCATAGGAGGATACTAGATGTGGAACAAGGATGACTGGACTGCTACTCACATCACCAGTGAGGCTACCTGGAAAACAGGACCCCAAGAAAGACACGGAGATCACCCAATGATAGAGAAATGGATGAGATCTACATGAACAGCCTGGACATGAGTGGGAGCAATGAAGGGCGAGGGTCAAGGGAAAGAGAGTGGGAGATCCCAGCTGGATCAAGAAAAGAGAGGGAGAACAAGGAATAGGAGACCATGGTAAATGAAGACCACATGAGAAAAGGAAAAAACAAAGTGCTAAAGAGGCCCACAGAAATCCACAAATATACCCCCACAAAAGACTGCTGGCAATGGCCGAGAGACAGCCAGGACTGACCTACTCTGGTGATGGGATGGCCAAATAGCCTAATAGTTGTGCCAGAAACCCCATCCAAGGACTGAGGAATCTGGATGCAGACATCCACGGCTAGGTTCCGGGTGGAGCTCCGGGAGTCTAATTAGTGAGAAAGAGGAGGGTTTATATGAGCGAGAATTGTTGAGACCAAAGTTGGATAAAGCACAGGGACAAATGGCCAAACGAATGGAAACATATGAACTATGAACCAAGGGCTGAGGGGCCCCCAACTGGATCAGGCCCTCTGAATAGGTGAGATAGTCGATTGGCTTGATCTTTTTGGGAGGCATCTAGGTAGTGGTACCAGGTCCTGGGCTCATTGCATGAGTTAGCTGTTTGAAACCTGGGACTTATGCAGGGACACTTGGCTCAATCTGGGATGAGGGGACTGGACCAGCCTGGACTGAGTCTATCAGGTCGATCTCAGTCCTCGGGGGAGACCTTGATCTGGAGGAGGTGGGAATGCAGGGTGGGCTAGGGGGAAGGGGAGGGGGGTAGGAGGGGAGAGAACAAGGGAATCTGTGGCTGTTATGTAGAACTGAATAGTATTGTAAAATAAAAAAAAATAACAAAAAAAATGTTTGAAACTGTATTTCACATAGTGAACGTTCTACTAATATCTGTTAATTAAAAACTGGTATTTTCTATTCCTAAAAAAAAAAAAAAGAAGAAGAAGAAGACATCACAAAGTAGCTCATTATAAACAAAATCACAACTGTATTAAATTGTCTAACTAAATCCCATTCTGTTTTGAACCTAAGGACTTAGCAATCAAAAATAATCTTAACTAATATTTAGTTTTGATTAAAATAGAACATTTAGCATTCCTCCTATAAAAAGTAAAATTTTAAGAAACTTTAGATACTTACAGCCTTTCCTCTCCATAGTCCAGTAAAATACTTTGTCTTGTTTGTTTCCTTTCCAAGTTACTATATTTTTAAAAAGTCACATTTCTACAATATTTTTCCAAAAGTACAGTTTCAAATAGGAATTATGTGATGACTGGACCGATTGGTGACATGACATGCAATTCTTTTCCCATTGTGTGGTGAATAATTTTGCTTGTGAATGGGTTCTATAGGTTCCATGGTCCTACAACTTCTTGCCTCAAATTTTTTTAGGGCACAGAGAAAAAGAAGTCAGATGAAGTATTATTTAACAAATTTGTGTCAGTCAAGTAAATGAAAACCAAATGAATGATCACTTAGGGAGGTGATGAAATCATTATCTCCAAAGTCCAACTGCCTGACATTCAAACATCAGTGAAGTCTATGCCTAGATACACCCTTATCTAGCATGGATGATGTCAAGGTGAACCTCAAGATGGAGATCTCAGCATTTTAGTTTTAATCCCAAGTATTTAAGAAGACAGCCAGAGGCTGGGTGTAGGGGTGCACCCTTTTAATTGTAGCACTGGGGATGCAGAGGCAAAAGAATATCTGTGAGTGAGTTAGAGGTTACCCTGGCCTACATAGTGAGTTCTAGGAAAGTCAGGATTAAAATAGAGAGACCCTGTCCAGAGGAAGATGAAGAAAAAGGAGGAAGAGGAAGAGGAGAAGGAGCAGGGGGAAGAGGAGGAGGAGAAGGAGGGGGAGAAGAGGAACGGGAAGAAGAGTACAAGAGCCAGTATTCTGGCCTTTGCTCTTTTTACTTGAAGGTAGAATGTCATGTATCTTTCAAATTGATATTTTTATCCATGGCCAAAGGGTAGATTTTGTATGTCAAAAGTTGTACCATTATAGATATTTTGGAGATAAAATGAAGTGTGTGGGTGTAAACAAGATCATTTGCACAGAATTAAGTTTACAAACATCCATGCTAATTCAAAAATATGTAATGAAGCTATAAAATATAAAAAAGTTGATAATCTAACATTATTAAGTATTGCATGTTCAGATCACAGCACACAACTTGACAACAAAGGAGGATGTAACAAAGATTTTTGAAAGAAAAAATAAGGAGAATATGGCTTGAATTACGATGTGTACTTATTTCATGATGCTTTTATTTTCATGAGTATATTCATAAAGTAAAACAAAGATATTTAATTTAAAAGTTGATTTGATGTACATAAACTTTCATTGCATGAATCCAAACTTATTAGACGAGTGAAATGACAACAAAAAATTTGCAATTTACAAAAAGTTTTTATGTGAACATTCAAGTCCTCTGAAATACTAGAATAGTTTATCATTGTCTTAATCAGTGTTCTATTGCTGTGAAGAGACAGCATAATAAGAGCAATTTTTACAAAGGAAAGCACTTAATTGTTGTTGCTTACAGTGTCAGAGGTTTAGCCCATTATGGGAAACACCATGGCACACAGGCAGACATGGAAGCTGAGAGTTTTACACCCAGATCCACAGGCAGTAGAGAAAAACACATGGACTGTACTGGCTTGGGCTTTTGAAACCCCAAAGATCACCCACAGTGACACAGTTCCTCCAGCAAGGCCACTAGCCGATGCCTCCTAATTTCTCTCAAGTAGTGACACTCCTTGTTGACCAAGCATTCAAATATATGAGCCTATGAGGGTCATTCTTATTCAAACCACCACAATTATCAAGACCTAAACAATTGCTGCAGGATAACAAACTATTCAGTTCACCATTTTTATTCATTAATGGATTCATTCATTTGCTTAAGAATTCACTAAGGGCCAGTCAGTATTTAAGAACTGAGCATAGCCAGGCGGTGGTGGTGCACACCTTTAATCCCAGCACTCAGGAGGCAGAGCCAGGTAGATCTCCCTGAGTTTAAGGCCAGCCTGGGCTACCAAGTGAGTTCCAGGAAAGACACAAAGCTACACAGGGAAACCCTGTCTTGAAAAACCAAAAAAAAAAAAAAAAAAAAAAAGAACTGAGCATATAATAATCATTCAATAAAATAAAATAAAATGTGAGACCAAGTAGAATTATGGATAGATTTGAGCATAAGCATGTGCATGTGTGCTCTGTGTCTCCAAGGAGGGAACTTGCTTCTGTCTCACACAGCACAAGGATGTATCTTTTTCAGCACTGACTGCATGCACATCAGCTTCACTCATGTGCTACCTGATACGAGCTGTTCATCATTATCCCCCATTATTTGCTGTCTTGCTCAATTTAACCTTATCTGTCTGATAGCTGAAAAGCTGTGTTTTGATGTTTTTCATTGTTGTTTGGATTAAGCAGGCTTGAAAGAGCTGAATCCTTAATGGTTCATCTTCATTATGTGAGAAAATTATAAAATGAAGTACTAGCTTTGATTTAACCTGAGATTTTTGCCTCTGTTATTTAGTCATTAACCTAGTGGTTATTAAGAACCCATTTTTTAAAATGATCTGTAGAGACTTACTCCTGCAATTTTGTGCTAGGTAAATCAAACTAAGCCAAAATTTTCTGGTACCTATCCTGGACACTGGTATCCAATATAACCAAGCCTAGTTATGGTAACTGCACACAGTAGGCAATCAGTAAACACTTCCCATGGAGAAATGTTAGGTGCTCTAAGGATAATATCATGAATAAGAAATTGAATTGACACCACACATTTTTGAAAAATAATTAAGGAGCTAGTTATTAAAGATGGAAAGATACAAAGTAGTGCAAGCATTATATGGTTAATCTGGTAGTTGTTAAGCAGTTAGTAAGGCATAGAAAATACAGTGAAATGAAACATTATATAAAAAAACAACATCCTGTGATTATGAAGTATATGTTGCCATCTTCATGTGTAATGCAGATACATGAAATTATTTTCTTCAAAGAAAACTGTCATGGCCAAGGCCTTCCCATAACACCCAGATATGAAATCATCATGTTTGTGTGATAAACATAATCCAGAGAGTATGTAAACAATTTTTACACAGTTATTTTCTCCAAATTGAAGCATCTTCTCTTGGAAGTTTGAAGTTTATAAGACTCAGAAGCTAATAAAACTTCCTGGGTTCAGGAAGTTCACAAAATTTGCCAAACGTAGGAAGTTCTGAGAGATAAGAATTAAAAGACCATTTTCCAAGGTTACACAAGCAGTGAACAATTGCTGAAGTAGAGCTGACTCTCTGCTGATAGTGACTAAAATTAGGGAAGGGAGCCTCAGCTATGTATCATTTATGAACTATCACCCATCTTGGGATGAACTTTTGAGTTCATCACCAATGTGCGAGTAACTAACTGCAAAAAACACAAATGTTCCCCTGGTTATACTTAGGTAGCATAATTTACTTGGCTCATGAAAGATTTTTCTTTAAATATAAACCCAGGAAAAATCAGGCAACATGATTTATCCCTTAGCAATGACTGACAAGATCAAAGATGAATTAAAGAGGAGTGGTTACAAGACACTGGGGATAAGACATGCAACTGACAAAGGTTTATCTTGAATAACCAAAAAACCCAAACAAAACAAACAAAAAAGTTTTACTCAGTCTTACTTCAGGCTCCATTAAGGTGCAAAAATTCACATAAGTTTAAAGACAGAATAAATCCAAAATATGGTGTTTGGTTGAAAATACCTGGCTTCAGATTCAAACAATTGCTTTCTAACTTCATCCTTTGATATAAATTATTTAACCTCTTAGAGCTTGTATTTTAGCAATATTAATGTGGTAATTACGATCTTTTAATGGTTATATGGAAATTAAATATTATTAAGTTAATGTGGTATTTAGCAATTTTACAGCTTTAGTGCCTAAATAATTAGGCTTTGTAAACAATATTTTTAATTTCTTGGTTTCTGAGTAGTAGACATTTCTAAGTGAAATTATTTACAGAAGAGATCATTCCTTATTGCATATTTGAAAGAAGAAAACACAAATTTTGAGTTATTAAGAGGTACAAAAACAATCTTCTTTCTGCATTGAAAATACTTGGTAAATTGATTTATATGCTGATGGATTAGTTCTTGTTAGCCTTGTGGCTCAGTATTACTTACATTACTTTCAGATATCACAGACATAATAATGGCCAGACACATAAGCTGACCCTCTTTTATAATGTATCAGTATTTTGATGAGTAAATATTTTCTAGAATAGTTATACTAGCTGTTTTCCCTTTTTTAATACAAAACATTAAATTGGTAGCAAGAGGCTAGGGATGTAGCTTATTTGGTGGAATGTTTGCCTAGTATACAAGAAGTTCTGGGTTTAGTCTCTAGCACTACATAAAACTAGACATGGAGCTGTACTGTTACAATCCCAACCACAAAATGTAGAGGCAGGAAGATCAGAGATTCAAGGTCAACCTTGGTTGCAAAGCAAGTTCAAATCAACCTGGGATACATGAGTCCTTGTCTCAAAATATAAAAATAAAAGTTTGTGGTGAGAAAATGAATTTTTTCTTTTTTTTTATTAAGAGAACTTTTTCTTTGATTTTACACACCAATCAAACATCCCCCTCTTTCCTCCCGCCCCCCTGAAGCCTTCCTTTCCCAACAACCTCCCAATCCCCCTACAAGAAGGCAAGGCCTGCCATAGGGAGGCATAATTAGCAGAGGAAAATCCAAGCCCTTCCCCCTGCCTCAAGGTGGTATGAGGTATCCTATCATAGGTAGTAGGCTCCAAAAAGCCCCCTCATTCAAGAAAGATGGATTCTGATTCTACTGCCAGGGGGCCCCCAAGCAGATCAAGCTACACAATTGTCTTGCCATGCAGAGGGCCTAGTCCAGTCCCATGCAAGCTCTACACCTATTGATCCAAATTTCATAAGTCCCCATTAGTTTGGTTTGGTCATCTCTGCAGGCTTCTCCATCATGATCCTGATGCACTTGCTCATAGAATCCGTCCTCTTTCTCCAACTGGACTCCTGGAGCTCTGCCTGGTATTTGGCTGTGGATCTCTGTATCTTGCCTCCATCAGTCATCAGGAGAAAAGTTCTGTGTTGACAGCTAGGGTATTCACCGATCTGATCACTAGGGCAAGCAAGATCAGTTCAGGTACCCTCTCCACTGTTTCTAGTAGACCAAGCTGGGTCACCCTTGGGAATTCCTGGCAACTTCCCTAGCATCAGGTTTCTCTCTATCCCCATGATATCTCACTCCATCATAGTATTACTCTCATTGCATTCCCAATCCATCCTTTTCCAGCTCGATCATCCCATACCCTTATGTTGTCATCTCCCCTCCCCTATCCCTTATTGCTCACCCCTCACCCCAAATTCACTCATGGATATCTCATCTATTTCCCCTTCCCAGGGCAATCCATGGCTCCCTCTTTGGATTTTCCTTGTTAGCTAGCTTTTCTGGAGCTGTTGGTTGTTGTCTGGTTATCCTTTTCTTTACTTCTAGTATCCACTTATGAGTGGGTACATACCATGTTTGTCCTTCTGAGTCTGGGTTACCTCACTTAGGATGATATTTTCTAGTTCCATTCATTTGTCTGCAAATCTCATGATGTCATTGTTTTTCTCTGTTGAGTAGTACTCCATTGTGTATATATACCATATTTTCTTAATCCATTCTTCAGTTGAAGGGCATCTAGGTTGTTTCCATGTTCTGGCTATTACAAATAACGCTGCTATAAACATATTTGAGCATGTGTCTCTGTGGTATGATTGAGCCTTCCTTGGTTATATGCCCAAGAATGGTAGTGCTGGGTTTTGAGGAAGATTGATTCCCAATTTTCTAAGGAACAACTGCACTGATTTCCAAAGTGGTTGTGCAAGTATGCACTCCCACCAACAGTGGAGGAGAGTTCCCCTTGCTCCACATCCTCTCCAATATAAGCTGTCTCTAGTGCTTTTGATCTTAGCCATTCTGACAGGTAGAAGATGGTATCTCAGAGTCCTTTTGATTTTTGTATCCCTGATGACTAAGGATGGTGAGCAATTCCTTAAATGTCTTTGGGCCATTTGAAATTCTTCCCTTGAGAATTCTATATTTATCTTTATAGCCATTTTTAATTGGGTTGTTCATTATTTTGATGTCTAGTTTCTAGAATTCTTTATATATTTTGGAGATAAGCCCTTTGTCAGATGTGAGGTTGGTGAAAATCTTTTCCCAGTCTGTAGGTTGTCTTTTTGTGTTATTTACTCTGTGCTTTCCCCAACAGAAGCTTCTCAGTTTCAGGAGTTCCCATTTACTAATTTTTGCTCTCAGTGTCTATGCTACTATGTACCTGGTTTTATATTGAGGTCCTAGATCGACATGGAATTGAGTTTTGTGCATGGCAATAGATATGGGTCTATTTGCAATCTTCTACATGTTTTACATGTTCTACATCCATTTATGCCAGCACCATTTTTTGAAGATGCTTTCTTTTTTCCATTGTACAGTTTTGGCTTCTTTGTAAAAAATCAGGTGTTCATAGGTGTGTGGGTTAATGTCAAGATGTTTAATTTGATTCCATTGGTCCACATGTTGATTTTTATGCCAATATCAAGCTGTTTTTATTATTATATCTCTATAGTGGAGCTTGAGGTTAGGGATGGTGATGCCTCCAGAAATGGGTTTGTTGTACAGGATTCTTTTAACTATCCTGGGTTTTCTGTTTTTCCATATGAAGTTGAGTATATTTCTTTTGAGGTCTGTGAAGAATTGTGTTGGTATTTTGATGGGGATTGCACTGAATCTGTAGATTACTTTTGGTAAGATTGCCATTTTTACTATGTTAATCCTACCTATCCATGAGCATGTCAGATCTTTCCTTTTTCTGATATCTTCTTCAATTTCTTTCTTCAAGGACTTAAAGTTCTTGTCATACATGTCTTTCACTTGTTTGGTTGAGTTACCCCAAGGTATTTTATATTATTTGTGGCTATTATAAAGGGTGATATTTCTCTGATTTCTTTCTCAGCTCATTTATCATTTGTATATAGGAGGACTACTAATTTTTTTTTTTTTAGTTAATCTTGTATCACGCCACATTACTGAAGGTGTTTATCAGCTGTAGGAATTCCCTGGTAGAATTTTTGGGGTCACTTATGCATACTATTATATCATCTGCAAATAGTGAAAGTTCAACTTATTATGATCCAATTAGTATCCCCTTGATCTCCTTTTGTTATCTTATTGCTCTAGCTAAAATTTCAAGTACTATATTGAATAAATACGGGCAGAGCAGACAGCCTTGTCTTGTTCCTGATTTTAGTGGAATTGCTTTGAGTTTCTCTCCATTTAATTTAATTGTGGCTATTGGCTTGCTGTAAATTACCTTTATTATGTTTAGGTATTTTCCTTGTATTCCTGATCTCTCCAAGATCTTAATCATGAAGGGGTGTTGGATTTTGTCAAAGGCCTTTCAGCATCTAATAAAATGATCATGTGTTTTTTTTCTTTCAGATTGTTTAGTGTATTAAATTGACAGATTTTCATATATTGAACCATCCTTGCATCTCTGTAATGAAGCCTACTTGATCATGGTGGACAATATTTTGATGTGTTCTTAGAGTCTGTTTGCCAATATTTTATTGAGTATTTCTGCATCAATGTTCATGAAGGAGATTGGTCTGTAATTCTCTTTCTTTGTTGTATCTTTGTGTGGCTTGGGAATCAGAGTAACTGTAGCTTCATAAAAGGAGTTTGGTAATTTTCTTTCTGTTTCTATTGTGTGGAACAATTTGAAAAGTATTGGTATTAACTCTTCTTTGAAAATCTGGTAGAATTCTGCATTGAAACTGTCTGGTCTTGTTTTTTTTTTTTTTTTTTTTTTTTTTTTTTTTTTTTGCTTGGGAGACTTTTAATGACTGTTTCTATTTCCTTAGGGGTCATTGCTCTATTTGAATTGTTTATCTGGTCTTGATTTAACTTTGGTATATGGTACCTATCCAGTAAGTTGTCCATTTCTCTTTGATTTTCCAATTTTGTGGAGTACAGGTCTTTGAAATATGACCTGATGATTCTCTGGATTTCCCCATTGTCTGTTGTTGTGTCTCCCTTTTCATTTCTGATTTTGCTAGTTTGGATGGTCTTTCTCTGCCTTTTGGTTAGTTTGGATAAGGGCTTGTCTATCTTGCTGATTTTCTCAAAGAACCAACTCTTTGTTTCATTGATTCTTTGCATTGTTCTCTTTGTTTCTATTTTATTGATTTCAGCTCTGAATTTGATTATTTTCTGGCATCTAATATTCCTCCTGGGCAACTTTGCTTCTTTTTGTTCTAGAGCTTTTCGGGTGTATTGATAAGTCACTAGTGTGAGATTTCTCCAACTTCTTTATGTATGAATTTAGTGCTATGAATTTTCCTCTTAGGACTGCTTCCATAGTGTCCCATAAGTTTGGATATGTAGTACATTCCTTTACATTGAAGTCTATGAAGTCTTTAATTTCTTTCTTATTTCTTCCTTGATATTAGTGATTCAGTTGAGCATTATTCAGTTTCCATGAGACTGTAGGCTTTCTGTAATTCTTGTTGTTGTTGAAATCTAACTTTAAGCTATGGAGGTCTGATAGAATACAGGAGGTTATTCCAATTTTTTTTTGTATCTGTTGAGATTTGCTTTGTGACTGAGAATGTGGTTGATTTTTGAGAAGGTTCCATGGGATGCTGAGAAGAAGGTGTATTCTTTTCTGTTAGGGTGGAATGTTCTGTAGATATTGATTAAGTCCATTTGGGTCATAATGTCTGTTAGGTCCCTTATTTCTCTGTTAAGTTTAGAGCTGGCAGATATGTCTACTGTTGAGAGCGGGTGTTGAAGTCCCTCATTATTAATTGTGGGGTTTTATGTATGTTTTAAGCTTTAGAAGTGTTTCTTTTACATATGTGGGTGCCCTTGTATTTGGGGCATAAATGTTCAGAATTGAAACTTCATCTTGGTGAATCTTTCTTGTGATGAATAGGTAATATCTGTCTTGATCTCTTTTGATTGATTTTAGTTTGAAGTCTATTTTGTTAGATATTAGGATAGCTACACCAGCTTGGTTCTTAAGTCCATTTGATTGGTATGTCTTTTCTCAGACTTTTACCCTGAGGTTATGTCTGTCTTTGAAGTTGAGGTGTGTTTCTTGTATGCAGCAGAAGGATGGATCTTATTTTTGTATTCATTCTGTTAGCCTGTGTCTTTTATAGTCAAATTGAGTCCATTGACATTAAGGGATATTAATGACCAGTGACTGTTAATTTCTGTTATCTTTGGTAGTAGTGTGTGTGTATTTCTCTTCTTTGTGATTTACTGCTATGGGGTTATCTATTGTCTGTGTTTTCATGGGTGTATCTGACTTCCTTAGGTTGGAATTTTCCTTCTAGTGCTTTTTGTAGGGCTGGATTTGTGGATAGGTACTGTTTAAATCTAGTTTTTTTTTCTTGGAATGTCTTGTTCACTCCATCTATGGTGATTGAAAACTTTGCTGGTATATTAGTCTAGGCTGGCATCCATGATCTCTTAGTGTCTGTATTACATTTGTCCAGGGCCTTTTGGCTTTCCAAGTCTCCATTGAGAAGTTGGTTGTTATTCTGATAGGTCTGTCTTTATAAGTCACTTGGCCTTTTTCCTTTGCTGCTCTAAATATTCTTTCTTTATTCTGTATGCTTGGTGGTTTAACTATTTTGTGGCAAGGGGACTCTTTTGGGGGGGCTCTAGTCTATTTGGTGTTCTATAAGCTTCTTGTATCTTCATAGGTACTTCCTTCTTTAAGTTGGGAAATTTTTCTTCTATGATTCTGTTGAATATATTTTCTGTGCCTTTGAGTTGGTATTCTCCTTCTTCTATCCCTATTATTCTTAGGTTTAGCCTTTTCATAGTGTAGCAGATTTCCTGGACATTTTGTGTTATGAGTTTTCTGGCTTTGGTGTTTTCTTTGACTGATGTATCTATTTCCTCTATTGTATTCTCTACACCAGAGATTATCTCTTCCATCTCTTGTATTCTGTATTCTGTTGGTTATGCTTGCATCTGTATTTCCTGTTTGTTTACTGAGATTTTCTATTATAAGTATTGCCTCTGTTTGTGTCTTCTTCATTGTTTCTATTTTACTTTTCAGGTTTTGAACTGTTTCCTTCACATGTTTATTTGCTTTTTCATGGTTTTCTTGGCTTTCTTTAAGTGATTTATTGATTTCTTCTAATTTTTTGTTTGTCTTTTTCCCAGTTTCTTTACAGGAATGTTTTATTTCCTCTGTAAAGGCCTCTAGCATCTTCATGAAGTTATTTTTTTTTTTGGTTTTTCGAGACAGGGTTTCTCTGCGTAGCTTTGCGCCTTTCCTGGAGCTCACTTGGTAGCCCAGGCTGGCCTCGAACTCACAGAGATCCGCCTGGCTCTGCCTCCCAAGTGCTGGGATTAAAGGCGTGCGCCACCACCGCCCGGCTACATGAAGTTATTTTTAAGGTCACTTTCTTCTGCTTCTTGTACATTGTGACGTTCAGGTCTTGCTGTTGTGGAAGGGCTAGGTTCTGGCGATGCCCTATTGCTCTTTATGTTGTTTTATGCATTTTTGTACTCACATCTACCCATCTCTTCCTCCAATAGGTGCAAGAGGTGCCTGTGTCTGAGTGAGCTGCTATTGGTCCAATCTGTACTTGCTGTGTCTATGTCTCAGGGGGCCCCTCTGTGTACAATATTAGTTCTTGGTCTAATTGGAGCTGGCAGATTCTGTATCTCAGGGAGCTGTTCTTTGTCCAATCCAATCTAGCTGATTCTATGGCTCAGGGAGCCACTCTTGGTCTTATGGAGGCTCTTGGTCCTGTCAGAGCTGACAGAATCTATGTCTTAGGAAGCCTCTCTTGGTCCAATGAGAGCTGGCTGATTTTGTGTCTCAGGAAGCCACTCTTGATCCAATGAGTTCTGACAGCTTCTGTTTCTGAGGAATTTACTGGGGTCACAGGCAGATGGGTATTGGGGTAGGGTATGAGTCATGTAGATTTCAGGGTCCAATGGGGGGGTTTGGTGAGGGAGCTTGCCAGCAGGGGTTTTCCCTACTGGCCAGAAACTGGGGCAGAGTTGGGTATGGGTTCCTGGGGACTGGCTGTGTCCCAGTGCCTGGGACCTAGAGGCCAAGAATGAAATTTTTAATTAAAATTTCATTTGAAGTGCAGTATACTTTGAAAATTCAGTGAACATTACACTAGCAAATTTATTTTTATAGTTTGTGTTTATTTAAAAAAACTTCCCAGTATTCACTCTCAAATAAATAAAAAGTAAATAGTGTAGAAAACTGTTAATGAAATATCCCTCAAACATGCATGAAATTTAATAAAATACCCATTTAAATGAAAATACAGTGAACTTTACATATCCAAAGGGGAAATACCTTTAACTCAGAGATATAAATATCAAATTTAATTTTATAAAGAATTATCAATAAATTATAGCTGATGAACTTTTACTTTCAAAAACTGTCCTTGGATTTGTCAATGATACATTTATTAATTCTCCTTAGAGTTTCAACTGTATATATATTTGACTTTTATGCAGTAATGTTCTGTTCCATGAAATTGCATTTAACCAGAGATGAAATGTGGAAATATGCACTTGGGATTGATCCCTGAAGAAAGAGGGCATCATTTCAGGTTAAAATATCCATTCATTAAGTTCCCACAGTGACTTGGAGGCTCAGATTTGAGTGCTAACCATTTCTCCTTATGGCTTCTTTCTCTTTAATAAAACTTTAATATAACAAAACAACTGCATCACAACATGTTTCATGGGAAATCATAATGTGATAAAAGTATTATTATCTTAAACTCCAGCTCATGATAACTATGTGAGTTTCTGTGAAGAATCTGACATTTTATGGAGAAAAACAATGTGTGTGTTAAGCAAGAATGCTTCCTTTTAGATCTTAACATATTGCCCTATTTTACCAGATGTTTTCATTTTAGTGATTATTTTGTTCCACACAAATGACAATACTTTTCAACTGCAAAGGGAATGAATATTTATGGAAAAAATAAGTTGTGAAACATTATATTTGGCATTTTCATTCAATGCCAAGACTTGATGATGTAGTGGAAAAGTAACATATTATTATTATGCTCATTCCTTTAAACAACTATGGAGTTTTCCTTTTATGGTTGAAATTTCTCCATTTCTAATTTTATCTTTAACTTTATTTTATGCATTATGTCTCTATACACTACATAAGCCACCCCAAACAGCCAGTGACTTAATAGCCCCCATATGTTTAAGGCCATGAAGGAAAAAAACCAAGTAGTAAAATGAAATAAAAAATTAAACCATAAGTGTTCTGAAATGATTCTCACTGTTGCCTACCTCTACTCCTGGTAGCTGATATAAGTTTAGGGGCTGTGGTATGTTTCAAGGCTGTAAATTAATATTGAAAACTCTTTGCAACTCAAGATATGGTATGGTATTTTATATCACAGAATAAATGCTAGTTTGGAGTTACTCAAATGGCATGACAGTTAAAATAACCAGGTTACAAGAAAACTAAGGCTCATGAAGTTGCTTTTATGGGTTTATACTGCAGTGTACAAGACAATTATAAATCATCTCTGAAAGTTTCATGCTCTCACATTGAGATAATCATGAAGATGCTATTATAAATTTTACATGTGGCCCAAAGTATGTCTGACATTTAAAAATTAACAGTAAAGGGGAGAAAAACAAACATTTGTTTTCTTTCTTTTATTGAAAATGGATTTTTTTCATGCCACGTATTCTGATTAGAGTTTCCCATCCCTCTACTTCTCCCAGTCTTTCTCTACCTCACCTCCAATTCAGATCCAACCCCTTTATGTCTTTGTCAAAAACCGAAAAGGTTTCTAGGGGATATTAATAAAATAATAAGATAAAAGAAAACAAAACAGAATAGGACAAAACAAGTAAAGAGGCAGAAAAAAGCCCAAGAAAAGGTCCAAGAAACATAGGTAGATGCAGAGACCCACTTGTCCTGTCACAACATTATGAGAAAAGAAATCCACCAAAATGACTTTTAATTATTTTCTGTTGTCTATCTCCCCCTGGGCATGAGGTCTACCCTTAATAGTAGTTTGTTTCCCCAATAAGACTTCCTTATAGAAAACCAGTATTTCTTCTTTATTTTTCTTTTCTCTCTCTCTTTCTTTCTCTCTCTCTTTCTTCTTTCCTTTCTTTCTTTCCTCCCTCCCTCTCTCTCTTTCTTTCTTTCATCCAAGACATGGTTTCTCTATATGGCTCTGGCTGTCCTTTAATTCATTCAGTAGACTAGGCTGGCCTTCAACTCAGAGATCTGCCTGCCTCTGTCTCCACTCCTGAGTGCTGGGATTAAAGGAGAGTGCCACTACTGCCAGATGAAAACCTACCTTTCATTTGTTAGTGGTTATCAGTTGGAGTTAATTTCTGGTTTAGGGATGGGGAAATACGTTCACTTCTTTCAGCTTTAGATCCCCATCTGGTTAGACCCTGCAGATCCTGTGCATGCTGTCTCAATCTCTATGAGTTCATATATGCTTGGGTCCTTCATTGTTTAGAAGGCCTTGTTTCCTAGGTATCCTCCTTCCCCTCTAGCTCTTATTAACTCTTTCTGCATTGTTCCCTGAGCCCTGAGGGGAGGAGTTTTTGATGGAGATGCACCATTTAGGCTGAGTATTCTGAGGTCTCCCACTCTCTGCTTATTGCCTGTCTGTGAATTTTCTATATTTGTTTCCCTCTGCTACAAGAGGAATCCTCTCTGATGATGACTGAGCAAAGCACTGATCTATGAGTATAGCAGAATGTCTTTAGGAGTCATTTTATTGCTATGTTCCTTTTGTGGAAAAGTATTTGGTTTTCCTCTAAATCTCTGGGCTATCTAGTCTCAGGTTCTTGGTAACCCAGGGAACATCAGGGATGGGTTCCATCTCATGGAATGGCTTTAAGTCAAATCAGATTGTCTGTTGGTTACTCCCACAAGCTTTTTGCAACCATTATGCTAGCCTATCATGTAAGCAGGACACCGTTGTAGACTGAGGGATCTGTGGTTAAGTTGGTGTTTATATTTCTCTTAAGGCAAATTTCTTCTATTTTAATGCTTCAGTAAGTTTATTTATTATTTTTTAATTGTTTTTACACCCTGAGTGCACTTTCCCCTCCTTTCTTTCTTCCTGGTCCCTCCCTCTCCCTCCCCCCCCATCCAGTCCTCCTCCATTTGTATTCAAAAATGGGCAGCTCTCCCAAGAATATCAACCAAACATGGCATATCAAGTTGCAATAAGACTAAGCACTTCCCTCATATTAAGGCTAGACAAGGCAACCCAGTATAAGGATAAGGGTTCCAAAAGCCTGCAAAGAGTCAGAGTCAGCCCCTGCTCCTACTGTTAGGAGTCCCACAAGAAGACCAAGCCAACAACTATAATATGCAGGCTCCCTGGTTGGGGCTTCAGTCTCTGTGAGCCTCAGTGAGCCCAAGTTAGTTGATTCTGTGTGTTTTCTTGTGGCATCCTTGACCCCTCTGTCTCCTATAACCCCTTCCTCCCCATCTTCTGCTGGATTCTTTGACCTCCCCCTAATGTTTGACTGTGGGTCTCTGCATCTGTTTCTACCCATTGCTGGATGAATCCTCTCTGATAACAATTGGGCTAGGCACCAATCTATGAGTATAGCAGAACATCATTAGAATCATTTTATTTATTTATTTATTTATTTATTTATTTATTTATTTATTTATTTATTTATTTATTTTATTTATTGCCAGTAGTGTTTAGTTCTTGGTTTCTGGGCTTCCAGCCTCTGGGTCCTGGCCCTCTAGGCAGTGTCAGGGGTGGGCTACCTCTTGTGTCATGGGTTCAATCTGAACCAGTCATTGGTTGGTCACTCCCACAATTTCTGTGCCACCTATACCCCAACATATATGGTTGATAGGGCAAATTATAGTTTGAATGTTATGTGACTGGTTTGGTGCCCAATCCTTCCACTGTATTAAGGCAAATTTCTCATGCAATGTTTTGCCAACTCAGTTTAGAGTTACAGCTTTTGTGTTTAATTTGCTTTTTATGTGGAAGCAAGAGATTGATGACTTTTATGGTGAAATGGAAAATGCCATCAATCAAGAGATTACAGCAAATGACTAGATTACTATTGAGGAATGCCTTCCAACAATCTTCCCCAGGTAGTAGCATTCACAAAATTGGGCTAGTCACTTGAGAATAATTAATGATACCAGAGGAAGAGCCTTTTAGATCAAATAGCTAGTAAGCTTCCTTCACTATGAACATTCCTACCAAATGACAAAATCGTCCTGTTTATCAACCAGGGAATTCTCATCTCAGTTTGGAGTTCATGGGTAGCTGGGCTACTCCTTGGGATGTTGCTTGGCAACATGGAAACAAAGCAAAGAGAAGTAGTGGGTTTGGCCAAGATGAGAAGGAACAAAGCAAAGCAGCTGGAAAATGTTTATTTTTCTTTGGAAACCACAAGATCAACTTGTCCAATGTGTGACTTTTAGATATTCTTGTATAGTCCTTCTGATTGACCACACCTTTTCACATGAATTTGGTACTGACTGAGCCAAGGTCTGAAATCTTGCTTGTATGACCTACTGATCTATGAAATAAAGATTAGCTAAACAGAATTAAACAAAATTGTCCTTAAACCTGTACTTCTTAATAAAATGCAGAATTATATTTAGTATTCTAAGGATTACATATTTTAATTAAATTTATTTTTTGCTTATTTGTATATGTATTGTATGTGTGCTAATGTATGTGTTAATGTTTTTATATCTCAACATATCCAAAAAAATTGGAACAATCTCCTATATTTTATTGGACCATGAGGGCTTAAAGATAAAATTCAGCAACAACAGAAATTACAGAAAACCTACAAACACATAAAACTGAATAAAGCTCAACTGAATCACTACTGGGTTAAGGAAGAAATAAAAAAGAAATTAAAGACTTCCTAGAATTCAATGAAAATGAATATAAAATATACCCAAACTTATGGGACACTATGAAAACAGTACTAAGAGGAAAGGTCATAGCTCTAAATGTCTACATAAAGAAGTTGGAGAAATCTCACACTAGTGACTTAACAGCACACCTGAAAGCTCTAGAACAAAAAGAAGCAAACTCACTCAGGAAGAGAAGACACCAGGAAATACTCAAATTGAGGAATGAAATCAATAAAATAGAAACAGCTGGCAGTGGTAGCGCATGCCTTTAATCCCAACAATTGGGAGGCAGAGCCAGGCAGATCTCTGTGAGTTCCAGCCCAGAATGGTCTACAAAGCAATATCCAGGACAGTCACCAAAACTACACAGAGAAACCCTGTCTCAAAAAAATAAAAAATAAAAAATTAATTAATTAATAAATTAGAAACAAGGAGAACAATACCAAGAATCAATGAAACAAAAAGTTGGTTCTTTGAGAAAACAACAAGATAAACAAATCCTTATCCAAAATAACCAAAGGCATAGAGAGAATATCCAAATTAACAAAATCAGAAACAAAAAGGGAGACATAACAACAGACAATGACGAAAACCAGAGAATCATCAGGTCATACTTATAAAATTAGTACTCCACAAAATTAAAAAATCTAAAAAAAAAAGTGGACAATTTTCTGGATAATACCATACATAAAAATTAAATCAAGACAAGATAAACAATTTAAATAAACCTAAAATCACTATGGAAATAGAAGCATTCATTAAAAGTCTCCCCTTGCCCCAAAGCCCAGGGCCAGATGTTTTTAGCATAAAATTATACAAGAATTTCACATAAGAGCTAATACCAACACTCCCCATATTGTTCCACACAATAGAAGCAGAAGGAACATTGTCAAACTCTTTCTATGAGGTTACAGTTACCCTGATACCCAAACCACACAAAGATGCAACAAAGAAACAGAATTACAGATCAATCTCCTTCATGAACATTGATGCAAAAATACTCAATAAAATAATGACAAACCAAATCCAAGAACACATCAAAGAAATTATACAACATGATAAAGTAGGCTCCATCTCAGAGATGCAGGGATGGTTCAACATACAAAAATCTGCCAATCTAATCCATCATATAAACAAACTAGAAGTAAAAAAAAAACACATGATCATCTCATTAGATACTAAAAAGGCCTTTGACAAAATCCAACACCCATTCATGATAAAGGTCTTGGAAAGATCAGTAATACAAGGACCATACCTAAACATAATAATGGCAATTTATTGCAAACCAACAGCCAGCATCAAATTAAATGAGAGAAACTAAAAGCAATTCCACTAAAATCAGGAACAAGAAAAGCCTGTCTACTTTCTCTGTATCTATTGAGTATAATGCTTGAAGTTCTAGCTGGAGCAATAAGACAACAAAGGAGATTAAGGGGATACAAATTGGAAAGGAAGAAGTCGAAGTTCACAACTTGCAGATGATATGATAGTATGTATCAGTGACAACAAAAATTCTAACAGGGAACTCCTACAACTGATAAACACCTTCAGTAGCGTGGTGGGATAAAAGATTAACTCAAAAAAAAATCACTAACCCTCTTATATACAAATGAAAAATGGGTCAAAAAAAGAAATCAGAGAAATATCACCCTTTATAATAGCCAGAAATATAAAATACCTGGGGGTAACTCTAACCAAGCAAGTGAAAGACATGGATGACAAGAACTTTAAGTCCTTGAAGAAAGAAATTGAAGAAGATATTAGAAAATGGAAAGATCTCCCATGCTTGTGGGTAGGTAGAACCAACATAATAAAAATGGCAATCTAACCAAAAGCAATCTACAGATTCAATGCAATCCCCATCAAAATCCCAACACAATTTTTCACAGACCTCAAAAAATGAAGAATACTCAACTTCATATGGAAAACCAAAAAACCTAGGATAGCTAAAAGAATCCTTTACAATAAAACAACTTCTGGAGGCATCACCATCCCTGACCTCAAGCTCTACTATAGAGCTATAATAATAAAATCAGCTTGGTATTGGCATAAAAATCAACATGTGGACCAATGGAATCAAATTAAACATCCAGACATTAACCCATACACCTATGAACACCTGATTTTTGACAAAGAAGCCAAAGCTGTATAATGGAAAAAAGAAAGCATCTTCAACAAATGGTGCTGGCATAACTGGATGTCAACATGTAGAAAATTGCAAATAGATCCATGTCTATTGCCATGCACAAAACTCACGTCCAAGTGGATCAAACACCACAACATAAATCCAATTATACTGAACCTGACAGAAGAGAAAGTAGGAAGTAGTCTGGAACAAATTGGCACAGAAGACCACTTCTTAAATATAACAACAAAAGCACAGTCATTGAGAGCATCATTTAATAAATGGGACCTTCTGAAACTGTAAAGCTTCTGTAAAGGAAAGGACATGGTAAATAAGGCAAAACTACAGTCTACAGAATGGGAAAAAATCTTCACCAACCCCACATCTGACAGAGGGCTGATTTCCAAAATATATAAAGAAATCAAGAAACTAGACATCAAAATACCAAATAAGCCAATTAAAATATGGCCTACAGATCTAAACAGAAAATTCTCAATAGAGGAATTTCAAATGACCAAAAGGCATTTAAGGAAATGCTCAGCATCCTTAGTCATCAGGGAAATACAAATAAAAAGGACTCTGAGATACCATTTTCTACCTGCCAGAATGGCTAAAAACCAAAACACTGATGATAGCTTATGTTGGAGAGGATGTGCAGTAAGGGGAACACTCCTCTACTATTGGTGGGAGTACAAAACTCTACAGTCACTTTAGAAATCAGTATGGATGTTTCTCAGAAAATTGGGACTCAATCTACCTCAAGGTCCAATGATATCACTCTTGGGCATATACATAAGGCATCCTCAATCATACCACAAGGACACTTGTTCGACTATGTTTACAGTAGCATTATTTGTAATATCCAGAACCTGTAAACAACCTAGATGCCCCTCAAACAAAGAATAAAGAAAATGTGGTTCATATAAACAATGGAGTATTACTCTTTTGTAGAAAACAATGACACTCCATCCCCACTCTAGCTTGACCCTCCCATTTCCCTCTGTTCTCACTGCCCATTCCTTGCCCTCTGCTACCCCCCAACCCCCAGCCTGTTCATGCAGATCCCATCCACTTCTACTTTACTGGGCTATCCCTGTGTCCCTCCCAGGATCCTTCCCTGTCATCCAGCCTCTCCAGAGCTGTGGGCTGCAGTATGGCCATCCCTTGCCAGTGCATCTAGCATGCACTTCTGAGTGAGTACATACCATGTTTGTACTTCTGAGTCTGGGTTACCTCACTAAGGATGATATTTTCTAGTTCCATCCATGTGCCTGCAAATTTCATATTATTGTTTTTTACTACGGAGTAGTACTCCATTGTGTATATGAAGGAAATACCATGATAGATGATAACATAATAGAAGTGGAAAGAGGCAGAGTGCCAGAGAAGCTCTCAGGAATCTCTGAATGACCCCACCTTCGACTGCTGGCAGTGATCGAGTTGGTGCTTGGACTGGTCTACTCTGGTGACCTGTCTGGTGAATACTCAGTCATCATAGAGCCTTTATCCAGTGACTGATGAAGGCAAATGCAGGGATTTGCGGCCAGGTGCCAGGCTAAACTCCAGCAATCTAGTCCATGGGAGAGAGGAGGGATTCTGAGGGCGGGGGCCATCGAGATCATGAAGGGAAGATGGGCAGAGATGATGGACCACACTGGTGGAGAAACATGAACTATGGACTAGTGGCTGTGGAGCCCCCATGGGACTGAACTAGGCCCTCTGGATACGGGAGACAGTTGTTTAGCCCTGCCCTGGCCTGCAGGGCTTCAATGGGAACTCAGCCACCCTAAGGATGGAATGATAGGGACAGGAGACACAAAGGAATACACCAAGACAAGATTCTGATCAAGGTGCAACTTTATTTTTCTCCAGGAGGGTTTATGTATTTCCTGCAGGGTGAGGAGAGCAGGAAGCTGTTATCTGCATAGGGTGGGACAATCTAACAGGATATTTGTGTAGGATGTTTATGCAGGATGTTGACAGGGTGAAAAGGTCAAGAGCTCTGACTCAATGTCCTGTCACTAGGCCACCTGACTGTAAGATGTTCTAGTTCCCTGTCTTATCTGGGGTCTGTATTTTTCCATTAACTAGAGATTCTGTCCTTGTCCCTAACATAGCCCGAACTGTTTGGGGGACACCTGGGTAGGGGAATCAGGATACATCAATGGTACATGAGCAGGCTTTTGGGAGCCTGGTGTGGTGTGGCACCTTGGGTAGCCTTGGTACAGTGGGGAGGGGCTTGGACCTGCCTTGGCTTTGTGTGCCAGGCTCTGCTGACTCCCCATGGGAGACCTTGATTTGGAAGATGTAGGGATGTGGGGTGGCTTGGGGGGAACCCTAGGGGGTGGGAAGAGGGAGGAGGTCTGTGGGTGGTATGTGGGGTGAGTAGAAAATTTCTTAATAAAAAATGAAAAAAAAATAGGAAACAATAACATCATGAGATTTGCAGGCAACTGGATGGAAATAGAAAATATTATCCTGGGTGAGGTAATTCAGGACCCAGAAGGACAAACATGGTATGCACCCACTCATTAGTGGATACTATATGTAAAACAAAGATACAACTCACAGCTCCAGAGAAGCTAGCAAACAAGGAGAACCCTGAGAGGGATGCCTTGGGAAGGGGAAATAGATGAGAACTCCATGAGTAAAATGGGAACAAGGGAAGACAATAGATGGAAGGGAATGAGAGATGAGAACATGAGGGAGTGGGATGGTCATGCTGGGGAAGGGATGGAATGGGAGAGCAAGGAAATAGACATCTTGGTAGAAGGACACATTATGAGGTAAGGGAGAAACCTGATGCTAGGGAAATTCCTAGGAATATACAAGGATGACCCCAGATTAGACTACTAGCAATTGTGGAGAGGGTGCCTGAACTAGCCTACCCTAGTAATCAGATCAGTGAACATCTAACTGTTATCATAGAGCCTTCATCCAGTAACTGATGGAAGCAGATTCAGAGATCCACAGCCAAGTACCAGGCAGAGCTCCAGGAGTCCAGTTGAAGAGAAGGAAGAGGGATTATATGAGCAAGGAGGGTGGGTGGGTGTCAAAATCTACAGAGACAACTGAACTAAGCTTGTAGGAACTAAGGAACTGGGCTAGACCCTCTGCATATGGGAAACACTTGTGTAACTTGATCTGTTTGAGGGGCCTCTGGCAGTGGGATCAGGATCTATCCCTGGTCCATGAGCTGGCTTTCTGGAGCCCAATACCAATGGTTGGAAGCCTTGCTTACCCTGATGCTGGGAGGAGGGGCTTGGTACTGCCTCAACTGAATGCTAGACTTTGATGATTCCCTATGGAAGGCCTTACACTTTTGGAAGAGGGGATTGGATGGGATTGGGGGGAATTCGGGGAGAGTGGTCTAGGGGGTGGAGTAGGAGGAGGAATGAGAGGGGGATCTGTGATTGGTACATAAAATGAATTTAAAAAAAAATTAAATTAAAAAAAAGAAAAAGAAAAAGGCCCTCACAGGGAGTGGCACTGTTAGGAGGTGGGTCCTTGTTGGAGGAAGTGTGTCACACTGGGAACAGGCTTTGAGGTCTCTTTTGTTCAAGCTTCCCTCAATTTGACAGACAGTTGCCTTCCTTTTGCCTACAAGATATAGCACTCTCAGCTCTAACACCATGTCTGCCTGCATGTTGGTATGATCCCCACCATGATGATAATTTACTGAACCTCTGAAACTGTAAGTGAGCCAATCCCAATTAAGTTTTCTTTATAAAAGTTGTTGTGATCATGGTGTCTTCTCATAGCAATAAAACCCAAATTAAGACACTTGCCTAGTTACTTTTCATTGTGGTGTTTTGTCATAGGAATAGAAAACTAACAAGACAGTATTTCTGATATATCTTTATTCATGAGATGATACATTAAGTGCACTGAGATAGCCTAGTATTAGCATTTAACATAGATGATGGTAGGCTTGTTTCATGGAACATATTTATGGTGAGTGCATACTCTTCCACAAAATGAAGTCCCAAGTACATTTAATCATTTCCACATTGATTCACTACTAATCTTTTCCAATTATATATGACATCAGAACCTTTTCCATGTTATAGAAAATAAGGATATAAAAGATCTTCGAAATGGAATTAATTTGTCGGGGCAAGAATATATATTCAACCCACTGACACACACAATTTTGTCAACCAGAACTTTTGTAGCAATTTATGTTCCATCACCCATATATAAAATTTCCTTCATAGTGTACTCTCATCATCATTTAGAACTAAAATTTACAAAGATTTCTGAACTCTGTAGGAAGAAATAGTGTCTTGCTTTAATTAGGAGTATAATGCAATTTGAAAATATTGAATTACAGGCATTAGAACAGAAAGATTTGCTCATCCGGAGTCAGGCTGGGGTTAGAGTGACACAGTCATCCATTCGCTTGAGCCACATTCACAGTAGTCACTTTGGAGAAGGGCACCTCAGACAGGGTCTGATTTCCAGAGATTTAACACAGTGGCATTCCAACATCCATTTTGCAAAGGCTCCCTGTGAATGAAATACAAAATATGCACTTAGAATTATTAGGTAACAGGGAGCTTATAGTTCATTAAAACAGTGCTTTAAACATGGTTTTGCCATCAAGTAGGGAAATTTTGAAAGATGATTTGAGCAATAAAATGACAATTAGTCAGCAGTAGCGAAAAGGCTGTATGTCTTCCTTTTTACTCTATAGTTCTTATTGAAAGGGATCCACTGTCAAACCTCAGCAAAATTTTTTTGAGAAATATTAGCCATGAGATATAAATACTGTACCCATGGGAATCTAGATGATCCCTACTGAATTTGTGTGTCTTGGTTCATTTTCTGCTCATCAAAATTCCAGAGACTGAGTAATTCATAAAGAAGGCTAATTTGTTTCTTGTAATTCTGGACACCGGGGAATCCAGTAAGTTGAGAACATTAGGCAAATTGCCTTCCTACTGTCATCCATGGTGGAAAGTGAGATCCACAGGAGCCAGTGAAGAACAGGAGGGACCAGAACTGCTTTGCACCATTGTTTTGTGATTGCTGAGCGCCACCAGGAAAATTACATTGATTGATTCATGTAGGCAGGTCCTGGTGTCCATGTTATCTCTTATTAGCCCCCACCTCTCATCCCAGCTACATTGGAGACTTGTGTGCAAAATGTGAAGTTTGGGGGCATTTCTGAATAGTTGTGATGGAATAAACTTCTCCTCTCTCTCCCCATCTCTCTCCCTCTTTCTCACCCCCCTGAAACACACATACATATACAAACACAGATGTAGGCTCATGTATATATCAACTATTTAATGACTTAATGAATTGATTCTAAATGAATTCCATGTAGTTCAAGTTAATGAATATCAAGGAAGGATGAGGAATGTTCTAGACAACAAGTCAGGTTTCCAGAAGACTACATAAGATGAGAACAAAAGGCCAAATACTATCTCTCTGGCACACTCACACTTTCTTCTCTAATAGACTCAATTTATTTCAATGTGCATCACCATGATCTGGATTCATTTATTCATCTTGATGTTGTGTGCCTTGAAAACATACCATGCTTAGATTGGATCTTGGAATCTCTTAATTTCCCGTAACTAATTACTAAAATGAAGAGTAAGTAAGTGAATATCATGAATTTACATTTATTCCCCACACAGTCCCAGTCATCCAGAAAATTGATGCTGGTGAAATGGACCAGTCAAGTCTCAGACAGAAAAAAAAAAAAAAAAAAAGAAAGAAAGAAAGAAACCACTCTAAGATTTTTTTTTTTTTAAACAGGAAGAAATTTAAAACAGGAATAGTCACTTAAAAAACAATTGAAACTGCTCTGGGAGCAAAGAGTCTGTAAGAACCTATTAACTTCCAGGAAATGAGGAGGTAAAGTAATTGAGTGTAGACACTGCCAATAATGTCTGTTGCTGTCAGCAGCAAGGCAGGTGATTGGAAAAAGTTTGCTCAGAACCTGTTGAGAACTTCCCCTCCGCCCCCACCCACATTACTGCTAACTTCTGCTGTAAGGGAATGGCTGTGTGGGCTTCCTTCTCTTCATGCTCTACATTTCTCAAAAGTGTCACTTACAAGCAGACCCGAGCCCTAACTCAACAAGCTGGGAAGCTGGTAAATACGTTTTCAGGTTTCAAGCCCAGTATATAACACTGAGGAGATAGATGTGGTGAAAATTCACCGAGATTCTCAGGGCCATCTCTAAATTCTGGGCATTTTCACTTTACATTTTGCTCCTTGAAGCACCGTAGAAAGAATTCTGTCATCTGTGCCAACATCCCATTTCCTCTTCTTTTGCTACATTCACACTTTAGGAGAGGGTTCGAGGCATTTTAAAGAGAGTGTGCAGTTCTCTGGCCGCGGTGTACTGAGTGAACAGTACATGTGGACATTGTCAGCCACACTGTCAGCAACACCAAATACCCAAGAGATCCGGTAGAACACTGGGGAGGGCTAGGTGGCTGACAGAGAGAAAGAACGGGTGAAGCGTAGGCTTGGTTGGATTTGTTTTCAGTGTGTTTGAAGAGCCATATGGACTAGCTAGATTTAGGCGAACTCAGAGAATTCATATGGGGTGTGTAAGTGGGGATTGCAGGTGTGATAACAGAGGGCTCAGATGAAGATACCTGGAATAGAGAAAGACATGTAAATGAAGAGCAATCAGGAACGAGGCCAGGCACTGTGAGGCTTGCAGATAACCATAACCTCATTGGGTAAGCAGTGTCGCTATTGCTGCCAAGATTGAGTGACTTCTCATATGACACAGTCATTCCATGATTAAGACTTTGGTATGATGTAATAATCTACCTGTCAGTTTTTCAGTATTTGGTGTTTTATTGCAATTTATTTTTTAACCCATTTCCTATAGATATAGATAATTCCTTTCCTTAATATATCTCTGAATTATTTAGGTCAGTGTTCAGTCTGTGCTAAGTGATGTGAGGTCCTGGAGAATTATCTTCAAATTATATTCCCTAAAAATTCCTAGAGCAATGGTGAATTTTATGATTAAAACAGGAGATATCAAAATATTTACCTATCTCCAATCTATTTCTGTTTCTTGGTAATAATTTCCTGTAAAGGATATATAGACAGTTTTTTGTTTGAGGGCCATATATTATCTTACACATTCTCAAGTTTCACGGTATCATGGAACTAGCCATAAGCAATGTGTAAATTAGTTAATATAGGTGGTTCCAAGGAAAAAATTTAGTTAACAATTAAATTCTAATTTCTTATAATGCCCATGTCTCATAAAATATTATTTTGATTTATTTTTAGATACTTATGAATGTGAAATGTCATTCTTAGCCACTGTATTATTCAAATACATTTGGCATCCTGACTCTTGCCAATGAGCTGTGGCTTCCAAGCATTGTTTCAGTTCAATATTATCAGTGAATATGATCAAAGTGTATTATGTACATGTATGAAAATTTCACAATAGAACCTTTTTTGTGCAATTAATTAAGATAATAAAAATGTCAAGAAAATATTTTGTAACTGTTGAGAGTAACATTTTATTGGTGAAATTATTATGGCTACTCCATGTAGTTAAAAGGGAGGTTTATTTTGTGGGGTAACTTAGAAGTGGAGGGATAGTTTACAAGGTCTGGGAAAGGTGTAGCACAGTTCAGCAGTGTTCAGCGGTGTTCTCTGGAGAACTCTGCTTGGCTTGGTCTACCTCCAGCGTCCAGGGTCCAGAAACCAAGAGAGCCCACGCATCCAGATGGGTCTTCAAGGTCCTCTCTCAGCCCTGCCTTGTAGGTGTGACAGTTACTGAAGACTCAATGGGGGTTGGAACTTCCAGATCAAAGCTGGAATGGCTACCCACTACAACATTTTGTTATTGATCACCACTGTATTAAAGATTAACAAAGGCTATCATCTATCTATATCATCTATCATCTAATTAAATATTTTTAAAAGAAAGCTATTCAATTTAACTATGATAAATATATAAAAAATATATATTCTAACAACAAATTTTATGAAAGGTGAAAAACAATTAGTATTTCAACCTAAAATTTGCCATCTGAACTAAAAAGTGATTAATGTCTATAATATAAACAACAGGTTTTAAAGATTTGTTATGAAAATGAATGCAAAAGATATTATAAATTTTTGTTAAATATGCATTGAAATGTTTAAAATTTTGAAAATGTTAAGAGCCATTATTAAAGTAATTGTAGATTTTACTTTATAACTTAATGTGGCTACCAGAAAATTAACAATTGAATGTATGGCTCCATTTTTATGTCTGTTGGACTGAAATAATCTAGACACACAGCTAAGCTGCACTTCTTGGCTTCTCTTGAAAACTGGTCAGAAAAGATGACTGAAGTCAGGTCAAAGGAATGTGGCAGTGGACCAGGCATTCATAAGCATGACCCATGGACATGGCCTGCTTTTCTGCTTTCACCGTCATTGCAACTGAATGTAGGGAGCTCCAAGGAAAACTTGGAAGGCTTAGGGCATGCTGGCTCAGAAAGACAAGGAACTTGGGTACTGAGTCTGCTGCGGCCCAGCTTACCTGCAGAATCCACAATGCAATGTCCCTGCTTTACATTGTAATGTGAACAGGAAATCAATTTTTATTATAGAAGGCATTGAAACTTCTTAATTTCTTTTTAGTAGTTATTCTACCCAAACTGATCCAATAACCTTCAGAAATAAGCCTGTGAAGGCAGAATAAAACACAGGACAGGAATATGCCTTTCTGCGGAAAACACATAGATAGTGGGATAAATATAAAGCAAATATTTCAGCCTCAGAGAGAAGGCAGCCTAGGACTGCAATCACAGAGAAGAGAACAAACAAACCAGTCCTGTGTTTGCAGGAACATACAGCCTGCAGGCAGTTTTCAGATTACAGGATAGAGAAAGTAGACGAACAAAACTGGGTGGTTTTTCTGAGTACAAGAAACAGAGATCAGGAAAGCCAGGGCAACTAGAATTTGAAAGAATAAGGAGAGAGAGAGAGAGAGAGAGAGAGAGAGAGAGAGAGAGAGAGAGAGAGAGAGAGAGAGAGAGAGAGAGAAAGAGAAAGAGAAAGGAGACAGACAGACAGAGACAGAAAGGGAGAGAAACAGCTCTCTATAGAACTATAGGAAATCCTCCTCACTGACCTAACAGATGAAATGAAGTTACCTAAGTCACAGGGAAGAACTGCTTATTTGGAGTAAACAAAAGAAAACTAGTGCTTGTGATGAGAGTTGGGAAGAGCATGCATTTCTATCAGGTAGAATAGAAAGATGGAACAATCAATAAGCCATTTATGTAGAATTCTCAGAAATGTATCGCCTAGTGCTTGATGTCTTTGCTCTAGAATAAATCTGAATAAATCTTGAAAGACTCAAAGTAATTTAAAAAAAATTAACTATCTCCTAAATCAAGATAACATGTTATTCTTAAATGAATGGAGAAATACCACATGATCAGTAATACAAAAATTATAATCCCAGCACCCAATAAGAATCTCCAAGCGAGCAGGTCCTGCACCTCACACGGGTAAGACAATAGAGCCAACCTCGTTGGCTGAGGTTTGGGTGAGCCAGTCCCCAAATTGTAAGCCTGGGAGAGCTGTCTCCACTACTCATCTGTCATGTGGTGGTGTGGGAGGGTGAGAGATGTCACCCCATACCCCTAGCCCCTTACCGACCACCTGCAACAAATGAAAGATCTGACCCTCCCTCTTGCCATCTGCAGTACACAGGAAACGGCCCTGCCCCTTGCCTAGGCAACACGGCAGAGCTGCCCTGTGGTCTGAGGAGAAAGTGAGCCAGTCCCAACGTTATGAGCAAGGGAGAGCTGTCCGGTTATTCATTTGACATTTGGCAGTGTGGGCAGAAGAGAGATTCCGGTCCCCCTACCTCCTGCCCATCAACACCTAAGACAGGTGGAGAATCTGGCCTTGTAGTCAAGGGGAATGAGCACTGTCCCTGCCCCTCACCAGCTGCAGTACTCCATAGAGTGGCCCCTGAACCTCACCAGGGCAACACAACAGAGCTGGCACTGACTGTGTAGGTGTGGGAGAGCTGCCCCTGAGGGCATGAAAGAGGAGAACTGGCCCCATCCCTTGCCCATTGCTGTAAAAGTGAACTAGCAGGCGCAATGCTGGAGAGTTCACCCTGGTGGTGAGAACAGGGGGAGAACAGGCTGGCCAACCAACCCTGCAGCTGCCCAGGTCAGAACCAGAATTATGACTTAGCCCACCCCCACATCCTCCCCGTAGATCAACTGCTGGAGCATGTGAAGGGATCTGACTCTTCACTACACAGGGCAACATCAGGATATGCAAGAAGAGTCCTAGTCAGAGCCCAACATGGATAGTGCAGTAGAAACCAGAGGCCTCAAACCAGACCAATGACTCTTTGCAATGAATACTTGCAAGTAAAGATATATGGACATGGGGTTTACTGCATGACTCACTGTGTCACACTGCAGATTCCATGATGAGATTTTTAATCCTCCCTTTTTTCTCTTAAAAAGTTTTTGGGGGGTTCAGGGGCAGAGGGTGTTTGCAAGGGGCAGGCAAGTGAATGAGATAAAGACACACGATGTGAAAGACACATAGAATAAATAAAAAGAAAAGAATCTTAAAGCATGTAAATAATTGAGGTATGAAAATAATCAACAGCAGGAAGTCAAGCACAGAAATAAACGATGGAATGAGAAGATATGGACATTTTGATATCTGCTATACAATGCTGACTGTGCTCCCCAAAGAGAAAGAAATATGGCCATCAGGAAGAGGATATAAATGATACTCAAGGAGAAATTCTAGGGAGAAAAAAGAAGGCATCCAAAACCAGTGATGATGAGTGCAGTGGAACAACCCAATTATCCTAAATGCATAGCAACATAAACTTTCCATAATATAAGAAACAAAAGGAAAGAGAGAGAGAGAGCATGCAAAGCATATAATTTTAGCTTCCCTTATCTCTATGACACAAGTATCAGGTATAATCAACAACAGGAACAGAAAGGAGGCAGGAAGAAGAAACATTTATACATGCTAATGAACTGAGTAAAGGAACTAAAGAAGATAAGGAATGAATACCATATATTTTTATAAGTAGGAAGAGTACAAACTGGTAGGTTATGGAAAGAAGAATAAACTTAGGGTAGTGAAATCTGGTCATAAAAATATGTGAGATAGTAGAAAATGGAACAGCACTTTAAACATACATGCATATATTTGTTTAAATATTCATATATTTTTATGCATCTATATACCTATATGCACATGACTAGAATTTCCTGTGGTGTACTAATATCTTTCCAAAAAAAAGTAGTCAGGACATGATTGCTTAAAATTACAGCAAATAAACCAGAAGAACCATTATTAGCAGACTATGATCTAAGGAATGGTAAGAGGGCCCTTAGAGGGTTGGGATATGAAGCTGTGTAACAATTTGTATCTAGAGAGAGAAATGAATGGTGCTAAGCATATTAAATATGTGTCTTTGGTAAAGGACAGCATGTATAAACACAATAGTACGAAAGTGCAGGGAAAACAGAAACAGCACAGTGAAGTTTCCTGAAACCCAGACGTCTATTTCATCTGCAGGCAAACACTGAAAGCTATGTCAACTGTTGACAAACACACTGAAGCATATCAATGATCTAAAAATAGAAATACAATGTGATTATTACACATATAGAACAATACATCAAATGAATCAGCAAAGAGGCAAATGATATCAGAGTAGGAAGGACAAAAAGAAAACAAACAGCAAAGTCCTAAATGTAAAATTTAACACGTAATTATGTTAATCTAAGTGTATGACCTTCCAATCAAGTCAGATATTGTTATAAGTAAAATTTAAGCCATGAAATTATAATTTGCTTTACTAAACAACTTAAATATTAATGTGCCTATAGACTAAAAACAAAATTGCACAGAGGGAAAATTGTAGATTAGATGCACCTGGAAGTTGCCTATGTCTTTATAAATCTGTAAGAGAACACTAGGTGCCTCTTTTCAGGGGGAAGGTAGACAGTGTGGAAAAAAAAGCAAGGTGACAATATATATATATTAAACAGAAATAAAAAACATTAGATTTATGAAAAAAATCAAAAGACACCCAAATGGAGAGCTAAGCAAACCTAACATAGTAAAAATGGTCATCCTATCAAAAGTAATATACAAATTCAATGTAATCCGCATCAAAATTAAAACACAATTCTTCACAGAACTCAAAAGGACAATTTTCAGCTTCATACTGAAACACAAATACCCAGGATAGCTAAAACCATCCTGAATAATAAAAGAACTGCTGTAGGTATCGCTATTCCAAGTTTTAAGTTTTACTACAAAGCTATCATAATAAAAACAACAAGGTGTTGACACAAAAATAGATATATTATTCAATAGAATCTAATTAAAAACCCAGATATAAATCCACACACCTATAGACACAGGATTTTTGCAAAAGAGGCCAGAAATACACACAGGAAAAAAGACAGCACCTTCAACAAACAGTGTGATCAAACTGCATGGCTGCATTTAGAAGAATGCAAGTAAACCCATGCTTATCACCCTGTAGAAAACTCAAGTCCAGATAGATCAAAGACCTCAACATAAAACCAGATACACTGAAGCTGATAGAAGAGAAAGTGGAAAGTAGCTTTGAATACATTGGTTCAGGAAAAGATTTTCTGAATAGAACACCATTAGCACAGGCACTAAGATGAATTATTAATTAATAAATGAGACCTCATGAAATTGAGAAGTTTCTGCATAGCAAAGGACACTGTCATTTGGAAAAAGTTGCAGCCTGCAGAATGGGAAAATATTTTTACTAACTGCACATCTGATAGAGCCTTAATATTCAAAATATATAAAGAACTCAAGAAACTAGGTATCAAGAAAACAAATAATTTAATTTAAAAAATTGGAACAGATCTAAACAGGGAATTCTCAATAGAAGAAATTCAAATGGCTGAGAAACACTTAAAGGAATGTTCAACATTCTTAGCCATCAGGGATATGCAAATCAAAACTATTTTGAGATTTTGTTTTATACCTCTCAGAATGGCTAAGATCAACAAAACAAGTTAAAGCTCATGCTGGTGAGGATGTGGAATATGGGGGAAATTCATCCACTGCTGGTAGGAGAGCAAAGTCAGAAAAGCCACTGCGAGACATTTACCCACCAACCCCACAGTTCCCCAGAGTTTTCTTGAGTGCAAGTAGCAGGAAATATTAGACAGAAGGATTTAGAATGTGGAGACAAACAGATAGAAAATACAGGATAGCCTCGAGAGGGCCTGGAACCTATTCCAACAGGCCCTGACTGTCATTGTCCAAGGATATTTATAGAAACACCAAGGGGTGGAGCAAAAGACCTCCCCACCAGCACAGCCAGGTGCAGACCATCTCAGACACCTGCACTCAGGCCAGTGGTCCAATCATTGTCTCTGTGCAGACCTGCTGGGTAAAGCCATATGAGGAACCTGAAAATGGGCTCCCATAAGGCACCATGGAAATCAGTATGGCAATCCCTCAGAAAGATGAGAATCTGTCTAGCTCAAGGTCAAAATATACCACTCTTGGGCATGTACCCAAAGAATGCTTCATCTTACCACAGAGGCACTTGCTCAACTGTGTTTGTTGCTTCTGTATTCATAACAGCCAGAAATTGGAAAAACCTAGATCTTCTTCAACAGAAGAGTGGATACATTTATCTAGTGGACTATTATTCAGCCATTAAAAAAAATGATATCATGAAATTTGAAGGCAAATAGACTGAACTAGAAAGAATCATCCTCAGCAAAGTATCCCAGATCCAGAAGAACAAAAATAGCATATATTCTCTCATATATGTATGTAAGTTATGGAATCAAAGATAACAAAGCTTTAATCGGTAGATAATGAAATTCCATGGAGTCTACCTGATAATCAAAAAGATTTATTCTGGGTTAACTCACAACAAGCATAAAGGAGTTGGTCGAGAGATCCAGGAGGGGTAGGGCACTGTCCAACACACCAGCATCCAAGACTACAAGGTAGCCAAGAGAAAGGGACCACGTACTCATCCCAGGTCTTAAGGGGTACCTGTCTCGGACATGGCCCTGGGGGGTGGGGGACAACACACAGGTACAAAGCAGTTACCTGTTGCCTACTAGAGCCAGTGCTTCTAGGGCAAAACACAGACAACCAACCCTATGCGTAGATACAGATATAGTACAGATTAAGAGACAAGAGGGAATATATAGATCTCATTAGAATCGGTAAGTATAATAGACAGATATGGATGGGTGGATGCAATGGAAAGATCTAATGGAGAATGGGTGTGAAGAGAGAGAGGGAATACAGGGAGAAACAGTTAAAAATGAGAGACATTTGAGGGGTAATATGGAAACCTAGTACAGTAGAAACTTCCTAACTATATACATATATGAAGGCAATCTAAATGAAATCACCAGAGTGGGGAAGGCAGAGTCCCAACTGACCATCTCTTGTCACTAAATGAAGCTTCTAGTCCCAAGATCATGTTACATCTAATTGAGCTGTTGGCCAAAGGGGCCCCACAAGAATCACCAGAAAACCCAGGCTGTAGATTACTCTCCACACACTGAGAGCAAGATCGTATTACTGAAGACAACATTAGCATGACTCACTGAATATAAGGATCTTGATCGGGTGCCTTTGTAGAGTCTTCACTTCTACATTTCAGTGTCTTTGGTACAATGAGGTACTTTCTGGGCTATAAACACCAAGCCAGGCACAGATTCTTTAACTACAGTAGTGTACTGCCTGTAAGATATGCTAGGGCAGTGGTGGTACAAAGCTTGTGGAAGTAATCAACCAGTAACTAATTTGACTTAAGGCCCTCTCTTCGGGATGGAACCCATACTCAACATAGCCTGGGTTACCAAGAACCTGAGACTAGATAGCACAGGGACCTATGGTAAAATCAAATAATACTGGTCTAAAAAAAAAGGGAAAATGATATGTAATGATAAAATGACTCCTAACAGTATTCTGCTATACTTATTGGTTAGTTCCTTGTTCAGCCTCATCAGGAAGCTTCCTCTTGCAGGAAATGGGAACAAATATACAGAACCCACAGCCAGACATTACACAGAAAGCAAGTGACCTTGGAACACTCAGCCCTAAACGGGATGACTACATTAAATCTTTCCCCTCAAAGCTCAGGGAACCCCAAGGAAGAGGATGTGGAAAGAATGTAAGAGCCAAGGGAATGGAGGACACCAAGAAAACAAGACCCTATGAATTGACATGAGAAAAGCTCATATAAACTCACAGAGATTGAAGCAGTGTGCACAGGGCCTGCATGGGGTCTGCACCAGGTCCTCTGTGTATATATCCATGACTTCCAGTTTAGTGTTATTTTATTTTATTTTATTTTATTTTATTTTATTTTATTTTATTTTATTTTATTTTATTTTATTTTATTTTACAATACAATTCAGTTCTACATATCAGCCACAGATTCCCTTGTTCTCCCCCCTCCCACCACCCTCCCCTTCCCCCCCCCAGCCCACCCCGCATTCCCACCTCCTCCAGGGCAAAGCCTCCTCCAAAGACTGAGATCAACCTGGTAGACTCAGTCCAGGCAGGTCCAATCCCTTCCTCCCAGGCCGAGCCAAGCGACTGTGCATAAGCCCCAGGTTTCAAACAGCTAACTCATGCAATGAGCCCAGCACCTGGTACCACTGCCTAGATGCCTCCCAAACAGATCAAGCCAATCAACTGTCTCACCCATTCAGAGGGCCTGATCCAGTTGGGGGCCTCTCAGCCATTGGTTCATAGCTCATGTGTTTCCATTCGTTTGGCTATTTGTTCCTGTCCAACCTTGGTTTCAACAATTCTTGATCATATAAACCCTCCTCTTTCTCGATAATTAGACTCCCGGAGCTCCACCTGGGGCCTAGCCATGGATCTCTGCATCCAGATCCCTCATTCATTGGATGGGGTTTCTAGCATGACAATTGGGGTGTTTAGCCATCCCATTACCAGAGTAGGTCAGTTCGGGCTGTCTCTCAACCACTGCCAGCAGTCTATTGTGGGGGTATCTTTGTGGATTTCTGTGGGCCTCTCTAGCACTTTGCTTCTTCCTATGGCTAAGATCAAAAACACTGAAGACACCTTATGCTGGAGAGGATGTGGAACTAGGGGAACTCTCCTCACTGCTGGTGGGAATACAAGCTTGTACAACCACTTTGGCAATCAATATGGCGCTTTCTTAGAAAATTGGGAATCAGTCTCTCCCAAGATCTAGCTATACCTCTCTTGGGCATATACCCAAGAAATGCTCAATCATACCACAAGAGCACTTGCTCAGCTATGTTCATATCAGCATTGTTTGTAATAGCCAGAACCTAGAAACAACCTAGATGCCCTTCAACTGAAGAATGGATAAATAAAATGTGGTACATATGCACAATGGAATACTACTCAGCAGAGAAAAACAACAACATCATGAGGTTTGCAGGCAAATGGATGGATCTAGAAAAAATCATGCTGAGTGAGGTAACCCAGACTCAAAAAGACCAATATGGTATGTACTCACTCATAGGAGGATACTAGATGTGGAACAAGGATGACTGGACTGCTACTCACATCACCAGGGAGGCTACCTGGAAAACAGGACACCAAGATAGACACGAGGATTGCCCAATGACGGAGAAATGGCTGAGATCTATATGAACAACCTGGACATGAGTGGGGGTAATGAAGGGTGAGGGTCTAGGGAAAGAGAGCTTGGGGGAGTGGGAGATTCAAGCTGGATCAAGAACAGAGAGGGAGAACAAGGAATAGAAGACCATGGTAAATGAAGATCACACGAGAATAGGAAGAACCAGTTTAGTGTTTTAACTGGATTCCTAAGTGTGCGAATGAGTGGGTTTCTGATTCTTATGCCTTATCTTGGGCTCGTTTCCTTCTGTTGGTTTATCTTGACCAACTCCAATGTGATTGTTTTTGTTTTATCATATATTATTTTGTTATATTTTAAAAAATGAATGGATAAAAATCTGGTCACTAGGGTAAAGGATAACAACTGAGCTGTCATTTATACCTGTGGGGAGAGGGAAAATCAGTTTTCTTCAATAGAGTAAAACTGTGAATATCAACCACTCCAGGACAGGCCTCATGTTCAGGAGTAGTTGACCAGTATATAATAGAGTCTACAGTTGTTTTGTTTGTGTGCAGTTATTTGGCTACATTTGGTGTTTTTTTTTTTTTTTTTTGTTATTGTATGTGTGTATTTTCTCACATGGTGGTTTATTTTGTTTTCTTATAATAAAAAAAGAAAGGGACTTATCTTAGCAATTATTTTTGAGAGTTTGTTTGTATTATAAGCAGTAGTTGTCAGAAGAATCGGGAGAATGTGGAGTGCTATGATTAACTTTGTATGGGACGAAATAATTTCTATCTTGTTTACCTCTTAGACAATGGGATGGAATTTTCTTAAGCAGGTTTGACTTGAAAATTTAAATTTAAATAGGATTCTCTTAGTACTTAATTATTCATTTTTGATAAATGTGAGGTAGAAAATATTTTCAGGTCATTTTCAACTGTATCCGAAATCAAAGTGGACATCAGTAAAGATGATAATCTCAGTCTCTCTCTCTCTCTCTCTCTCTCTCTCTCTCTCTCTCTCTCTCTCTCACACACACACACACACACACACACACACACACACACACACACACACACACATACACACACACAAAACACTAAAACTGAAAGTGGAAAAGATCTCAGTACTGAATTATTCTCAGACCAGCAAGCACAATCAGACACATAAAGGAGTTAGAGACATGTAGAGATAGGAAAAAGAAAAAAAAAAAAGAGTAATTTCTTAATTTCTTTCTCAGGCAGTCCTTCCAGAACCCAGGGGTAAACATCTGTGGAAACTGAGCCCTATAGCAAAGGATGTCCTCATTTGTTTTGTATTCATTATATTTTCTTTCCAATCCATCCAATTGTTAGAAGTGTCCTCAATGGGTGGCCACTATGTTTCACTTTTTAATGATTTCTTGTGTTTTAATGTATTTTTTCTAACCACAGGATATTTTCTTTAATCTATTCAATTAAGTGAGCCAGGAATTTGAAAGATACTATTTTCTAACTTCCTTTCTGATGAATAATTAATGCCACAAAGGAATTAGGTTGTAGGAGGTGATTTTGTCTGGGCCATCTGCTGTGTGTGGGAACAAAAGGAAGATATTAAACTTTAAATTAGCTATTGCTTCATAGAATCAAAAGATGAAAGAATATCCACACTAAAGTGGAAGATATTCATCAATTCCTATCAATCAAATGATGTCTGAGAAAGAGGATGCTGAAGTGCAACCAAACTCTTCTACTTCTTGATCAAGGTATGTTTGGTTGAAATGAATACAGGAAACCTGTAACTAACATGTATCTCTTCTTCAGGTTAACACATTTCCAGTTTTTTACAGATAATAGGTACAAATTTGTCTCTTGAATACACACCTGAAGAATATTTAAGGACTATCTTTCAATATATACACCATACTCAAGAGATATTCTCATTTCCATGACAACTTTGTTATCAGTGAAAGAAGACAATAAACATTTATTGCTCCTTGTGTTTAGTTTGGTAATTGTTCCTCGAATTTTGATTATTAACAGAACAGTTAATTTTAATGAAGAAATTAATTTTTGCTTAAGTTCACTATAAAATTAAGCATAATGTTCATAAGGAAAATAAAATGAATATTTATATACCTAGAAATGTCTTCACTTTTAACATAATTTTTCTTGAACAGAACTTACAGGAAATAGATTTTATGAGAAGATGGTAAATATCCCCAAAGGATGCTGTAAAAATAATGCAGTGGCTGTTAAGACCCTTGTTTCACAGTCAAGCAGAGTTCATGTGGTAGTTCTATTACCTGACCCTTAGAAAATGGCATTTCTTTATTTTCCAGTTTATCCTTCTATAAAATGGGAAAGTGGTGTCAGATTCACCTAAAACATAAAATTCAGAAAACATTATAAAACAGGTATCTCCAAAAATAGGCAAAGAGGCATTGGGATGTGGCACATGCGTAGAGTACTTGCTAAGCTTATCTGAGACCCTGGGTTTAGTCCCCAGTCCCTCTCTGTATCCCCTATACATACTCAACTGGACAAATTAAGGAAAAAATCAATTCAAATGAAAAGTAATACAAATTATAAAAATATAGAAACATTCCATTTTACTAGTGATTAAATAAAATATATTTATATCTTTCATATGATAAATAAAAACGTATTAGATTATCTAGTGTCAGAGAGAGAAAGAGAAGATCACCATATTTTTTTTATATAAAATTAGAGCCACATTTTGGGAAAGCACATAAAAAGTGACTGAGAAATTAAAAGATATATTTACTCTTTTATCGTTTCATTTTATGGCTGTGACTCCATCCTAGAGACAATGATAGAAGTCTAAGCTATGTATGTCAAAAGATATTTATTGCTGTGCTGCTTGCAATGGTAAAATAATGGATTAATGCAACCATCTGCATTCAACTGTGTTGCAAAATACTGTGTTGTTTTAAGACAAGTGAGATTTGTGTGTGTGTGAACTCATACTGAGTGATGACCTTTACACATACTGTGTTAGGGGCAGAAAAGCCAACTCTGTAATTTGTTTTTACTCTTTATAAACACACACACACACACACACACACACACACACACACACACACACACACACACATACACACACACACACATTAAGGAAATATGCTGAAATCAACAAAAGATATGAAACTTACATTAATTAGCCTAACATCTTAGAAACTATACAGCAATATAAGCAGTATTAAATGATTGCTATTATGTCTGTGAATAATATTTAAAACCAATATGTATGAATTGATAACAGAACTGTGGTTGTCTGGCTATGAATGGAAACGTACAATAGAAACAATTGCATGGAAATAAGGTTCCTATGTGTACCTTCCCATTGTATAAATCACATTATTTTATAAGAATATATAGCATGCATGATTTTCACTTTTGTTGATTAAGTAGTATAAGAATTAAAACATATTTTCTACCTTTCAGAAAAATTAAGACTTATTACGCTACTTGTTCTTCTACATTCAGAATCTTTTTTTTTTTTTTTTTTTTTTTTTTTGGTTTTTTGAGAAAGACTTTCTCTGTGTAGCTTTGCACCTTTCCTGGAACTCACTTGGTAGCCCAGGTTGGCCTCAAACTCACAGAGATCCGCCTGGCTCTGCCTCCCGAGTGCTTGGATTAGAGGTGTGCGCCACGACCGCCTGGCTCAGAATCAATTTTTAAAATGGCAATGAATTGCATTTGATGTGTGTGTTTCAGGGGAGGGTGGGGGGCTGGGGTTTTATAAGCTTTTCCAAATGTCATTCACAAATGTGAAAAAGATGAATGAGATTGGGGCAAATACTTCCAAGAGAGAAGAGAATATCTAAACCATGGTGGGAGAGTGGAAAGATCGTTGAGTGATAGGTCATTTATGGGATCGTCCTATATGTCCCCTACTACCAAAACATAAGTGATGGAGAACTATCTGGAGATAATGTAAGGAACTTGGACACCAACGCTCTGTTCTGTGTGTTTGGAACTGCTTTGTTTGTGACATGTTGTTGCATCAAACAATTTCCAAAACAAGCTTAAGGAGCTTGATGAATGAATTGTGGGGAAATTGAATATTTGGATCATCTCTGGACTGCCTACATATAACCTGTAAAATGTCATTGGAAAGTCAAAGAACTTTCTCAGATCCTACTAACTAAGTGAGACAACTTGCTCACTAGAATAGGAGGTATAAAACAAGCAAATTTTGATTTATAAAAACAATTTAAATAATATTTGTCTAAGAATAACTTCCATACGCATCCACTTCCTGTTTCTCGCTTCAAATAAGTTTATGTAGTCGAACATCTTTCGGTGCTTAATAAGTGAATTGACTAAGGACAAAGTTTTAGCAGTTTAAAATTAGAAATTATCATTTTGAAATTTGTTTTCCTTTTGATTAAAAGAAGATAGCTGGGCCAGAGAATGACTCGGTAGATAGGCACTTGCAATGCAAGCCTGGGGACCTGAGTTGGATATCCAAACTGCTCTTAAAGATGAGAAGAAAGAATTGATTTCACAAAACTGTCCCTGATAGTTACATGTACCCCATGACATATATGCCTACATAGACACACACACACACACACACACACACACACACACACACACACACACACACAAAGAGAAAGAGAAAGAATTAACTAATTAATCAATTAAAGAAACAGAAAAATACTTGAATTCAGAGGTGTCATTTGCACTTCATCAGGATTTATATTGGTTTCCAGGACTCTTTTGGAGACATGGAATGAACTATAGTGTGAATGTGTCTAAGTGAGGTTGGTGATGCTGGGAAAATGTGTCAGACTGCAGGATTGTTTGAATCATTTCAGTATATTGGTAATTCATGCCAAGCCTATGATTTTTAGCATTAACTGTCAGCATTGGTTATTAAAATGTCCACTTAAATTGAGTATCATACTTTCTGAGCTCTACACAGTTATTTGGACAGTGAGTCTACCACTTGCATACTAACTAACAAATAAAAATGGCTGTTTGTTTAACATTAGCAAAAAAATTCACATTCACTGTTTATTCATTAAATTTATTATTAGTTCCCCTGGAAAAAATCATAGTTAACAACATTTTTTGCATGTAAGATGCAGGTATTACACAAATATATAGTTACAGGGAGAAAAATTTGCATGTAGTACAGGCAGGATGAGAAAGGAAAATGTCTGGAATATTTGACACGGAATGCTACAAAACAAAATAGTAGGGACTAGCCAATGAGAGGCTGTGATTCATTTATTAGAAATACATTTAAATTAAATAAATTCAGTTGTCAAATGTAAGATATGGCAAAAGTAGCTTAGTGTAAATTAAATAGAAATAATCTTGAGGACTGGAGAGATGCCTCAGTAGGTAAAGTGTTTGCCCCAAAAAGCATGAGGACCAGAGTTTGATTCCAAGAGCCCATTAAAAAACTCAGGCATGGTGTCAGGTGCATAGAATCCCAGTGCTGTGGGGTAGTGGGGGACACAGATAGGTAGACCTCTGCTGCTAGCTCAACCTAATAGGTGAGCTCCCAGGCTAGCAAGGAGAAGAACATTGTGTTAAACAGGGTGGATAGGTATTGAGAATGACACTTGTGGCTAATCTCTGACCTCCACATGCACATCACATACATTCAACCCTGACTGTCAGATCTACAAAAAATTCAACAGTTGTTCATCTTATCAGGATAGTTCAGACTTACACATCATTTTTATTAACATTCATGGTTTAAAATGTCACAACTGTTAAATATATTATCATAAATATGTACAAAGAATAGTGAAGTCGTAATTGTATTTTTGAAAATCCTGTTTCAAAAGAGATACAAGTTAAAAAGAAAGAGCCATTGCTGCATCTTAAATAACCATGTTGAGTATTTGTTTTTGGATCAATAATAATTTGAGTAAGGAAATGATGGAATAACAATGTGTAATCTGGCAGTGTTAATCAATCTATAGTTTTTACATGACTGACTATGAGATTCTTTAAAAAATTTATTACATTTTTTTGTGCGTATACTCATATTTATTCACAGTATACATGTGGAAAGAAAAGGATAGCTTGTGGAAACTGGTTCTCTAGTACCCTGTGGATCCAGTGCATCAAAGTCAGGTTGACAGCCTTGGTAGCATGTTTTATTTCAGGTGCTGAGCTGTCTCACCAGCCCCTGACTAGGAGATTTTGAGCCATAGTAAACTGCAAGTTAGCATGTAGGCATAGAAATGGGTTAAAGTAAACTTCCCTGAAGCCCTTTACTTTTTGTATCTAAAATTTTATTTCAAGAACAATTTGTCTATAGAGATAATCAAACCAAAGTGATAGAATATTTCAGATGCAGTATGTTTTGTTGATTATTTAAAAATCTCTATGTCAAAATACTTGACAAAATAATTTGAAGGAGGAAGGTTTTATTGTAATAGTTTAGCTGCAGGAGGAGACCTTGGCGGGTTGGAGACAAGGGGCATCACAAAGTCATACCATGCAACAGAGCTCACGTGGGAGGTTTATCGGGGGGTTGTATAGAGGCAGCCTCTGAGCAAAGGCAGAAGGAAGAGAGAGAGGGGTGAGAAGGGCTTGACATTTATAAGGAGATATGATGCATGCACATATGGAAAGTACTCTACTTGGTGGCTAAGAAGGCTACAGTGTCAAGTCTTGGCTACTGCTGTTGATTTGTCCAGCTAGATCCCCAAGAGCAGGCCAGTATAAATGCCTAATTGCTAACACTAGTCCCTTTTGTTTATTATAAAGGATAACAAAAAATAGTAAGGGGGATGGTGAGGCATGGTGGAGCTGTCATAGTCTTTTAAACAGCTTCCTGCTGTCTGGGGGCATAGATATCTCTTGGGTGCTATTGGTTCTCACCATCTAAGCATACTTGGTAGTCATGCACCTCCAGCTCTGTGGCCAATGGTTGGTAGCCCTGTAACAATAGCTAATTAATTGTTTGATTACAGATATTTGAATATGCCCTTGGAGAAACATGGAGCAGAAATTGATGAAACGGTGTAATTAGTAGAGTCAGGCGAATGAGATGAGGGGTCAGAAAGGAAAACATCCACTTCCATATGGGGTTCTCAATCCATTAAAGTTGAGCATGGCTGCCTGGGTGGGGGAAGCTTCATTCTTCTGGAATCAGGGATAAGGAAGTTGAACTTGGTATCCTCTGAAACTTAATGGAGCAGGGTCCTATTGGGCTGATGTGTAGGAAGGAAACTTGTCTTGAGGTGGGGGAGTGAAGGGTTTGAGGTGGGATAGATGAATCCAATGAGGGTGGCCATCAAGTTTAGTAGCTGTGGGGGTAACAAGAATTGCTTTGTTGAGGACCTGCCAATTAGGGGAAAGAGGTGAGGGGCATTGGTCTGGAGGAGAGAGAAGGACCTGATCCCAATGTTGATTGGGGATTGACAGGGGTTGGCTCATGGCCAGGGTAGGGAATGGTCAGTAAAGTTCCATAGGAGGGAGCAGAGGTGACAGAGTAAGGGAGTGAGTAGGTGATCAGGGAGAGGTGAGTGTTTGAGTGAATGACCCAGAGGCAGAACTGGTTGTCTGCTTGCAGCGTCATATGGAGAGAAAGAACCCAGGAAGGAGGTGGAGCTTGTTGGGCTCTATAAGTTAAGAAATGGGACAGATTTTGAGAGGAGAAGACAGTGATGAGTGACACAAAAGTTAGTTGTTTTGAGTCATGAATGAGAATCTCAGCAGCTGCTATTCAGGGTGTTCATCCTTGGGTGGTAAGGTCTAATTTTTTGACAGGCATGCCATGGGTGCAAAGGAAGGTCCTAGTTGGTGGCCTGGCAGGGTGTGCTGCATTAGTTTAGTGGATTTAGTCTGCATATGCTCCAGCCTGTTCCCAAACTTGCCTGCATTACTCACGAAGTAGGTTGTTAACCAAATGAATGGAAACACATGAACTATGAACCAAAGGCTGAGGGGCCCCCAACTGGATCAGGCCCTCTGAATAGGTGAGATAGTTGATTGGCTTGATCTGTTTGGGAGGCATCTAGGCAGTGGTACCAGGTCCTGGGCTCTTTGCATGAGTTGGCTGTTTGAAACCTGGGACTTATGCAGGGATGCTTGGCTTGGCCTGGGAGGAGGGGACTGGACCTGCCTGAACTGAGTCTATCAGGTCGATCCCAGTCCTCGGGGGAGACCTTGGTATGGAGGAGGTGGGAATGGGGGGTGGACTGGGGGGAAGGGGAGGGGGACAGGAAGGGAGAGAACAAAGGAATCTGTGGCTATGTAGAACTGAATAGTATTGTAAAATAAATAAAATAAAATCAATGAAAAAAAAAGAAAAAAAAAGAAATATATATTTTGTGGAAGGTGAGACTATAGGATTGGGTGATAAATTGAAATTCTTAATGAAAGAAGCAAAGTTAGACATATAAGACACCAGTTTTTGTTTTGTTTTGTTTTGTTTTGTTTTGTTTTTCTATTTGAGAGAGTTCACTTAATGAAAAGGGGACATGTACCTCATCCAGGCTATCCATCCAGGCAACCTCCTGCATAAGAACTGTGGCCAGGTTAGGCTGGGTAGAGAGGGATGGGGGAGGGGTCCCACAGTGGAATAGGAGGGAGTAATAGGGGACTTGAAGACTGCTGGTAGGGTGAAAGTGGGTGCTAGAGTGGGAAGGTTAGAATGTTCAGTTGCTGCAGAGGCAGAAGAGGAGACTGAAAGATCTAGAGGAGGAGAAGGAGTTGAATTGTGTGTTGAGGCCACTCTCAAGAGTAGCGGAGGTTTCCTCTGGTTCAGGTTTCATAGTGAGTAGAAGCTGAGAGGGGGAATAGGAAGATTAGAGGGAGGGCTTGGAGCAAAAATAAGAGAAAGCTTGGGCATAGTGTATTTCCTTCTATCTACCTGATCACTGGCAGAAGTTGCAAAGGTCCCAAATAATATCTGAATTTAGGCCATTTGGATTGAGTATCTAAGGGGCATTGGAGCCAGATTTTGCCTTCCTAGTGCTTTGGTTAAAGGTGTGCACCACCACTGCACTGCCATCATTTTATTTATTTTTTTCCTTCCCCAGTCAGCATCTCATGAATCCCAGGCTAACCCCAAAGTTTTTAAATGGTTCCAAATGACCTTGAGTTTTGGATTTTCCTGCCTCTAACTCCCAAGCACTTGAGCCATGTCCCCATGCTCTATTTATTTGGTCACAATAAATAGAACTTTAAATGCTTTAAATGGAACTGAATGCTCAAAGACTTACAATGGAACTCTTTTTAAAATTTATCTCATGGTGAAGTTACCACTCCCATGATGCGTTCACCTCTTCCTACTGTCACAAGCTGGAGTCTAGGCCTTCACCACATATGTCTGCATGGATATAATATCAAACCCACAGAAATAACTAACCTGCCCTGGAGCCACACACCCCTCAGTTTCCCTTCCTTCTTTTCTTGAATAAGATTGGAAAAACTCAGGTCAGATTCTAGTTCAATCTGTAATCCCTCAGAGCAGGGCTTGGCCCTTGGACCACTTTGACTGAGTGCTTTACAATTGATAAATGCTCATTCATCACTCTAAGCTGTAGAGTCTTCTCCATCTCTCTGGTGGCTTTTATGGTCTTGACTAAAATAGTCTCTAGTATCTTAGTCCTTGCTTGCATCATTACTCCCTCAGGAACCAGAAAGGTGCCTGTTGAAAATATATTTGCTGAGGGAATGATTACATAATGTCACGATTAACTATGAAGTCTTTGAGAAATGCCTTTGCCTAATATCTTTTTGTCTTTAGTTTGCTCAACTGCACAAAGTGTACTTTAGACCCACTGGAAATAGCTTTGTGGGGTACATATGTGGCTCATGTTGTCCTGTTGACTGGAAGGACACACAGAACCTATGCTATGAAGTTAGCATATTTCTCATCTTGTATCCAATGCCTATACAGGTAGATAGAGGCAGAATGTACACTGGCACATGCTTTTCGGTCATCTTCCAAACCACATCTCTAGTAACCATGGTAATAGCAATAGATATAAAGGTGGTGGGGCTATATTACAGAAATGGCTCAAAATGGCCTCTATGTGTTGGACCTTTGCTGTGGGATGTTCTGTATGTCCTGTGGGAGCCCGTTCTCGGGTTCCTCGTGGCCTTACCCAGCAGGTCCACATAGAGGATGATTAGGACCACAAGCCTGAGTGCAGGTGTCTGAGATGATCTGCACTTGGCTGTGCTGTGGGATGGTCTGTATGTCAAGTTGCTCTGATTGGTCAATAAATAAAACCTGATCGGCGGTGGCTAGGCAGGAAGTATAGGTAGGACTAACAGAGAGGAGAAATAAAAGAACAGCAAGGCAGAAGGAGTCACTGCCTGCAGCAGCTGCCAGGATAAGGAAGATGTAAAGTACCGGTAAGCCACGAGCCACGTGGATTTCTATATTAATATAGAAAATTTCTATATTTCTAAAATTTCTATATTAATATAGAAATGGATTAATTTAAGCTATAAGAACAGTTAGCAAGAAGCCTGCCACGGTCATACAGTTTATAAGCAATATAAGTCTCTGTGTTTACTTGGTTGGGTCTGAGCGGCTGTGGGACTGGCAGGTGACAAAGATTTGTTCTGACTGTGGGCAAGGCAGGAAAACTCTAGCTACAGACCTTTGTTCACTTCTTAAGCAGAGGCTGAGGACTGTTGCCTCAAAAGTTCAGCAATGTCAAAATCAAAGTTTTACACATTGTTGTTTGATTTCTACATGGCAGCAGAAAAGCAGAGGGAGGTAGTCTGATCTTAACTAGGTGGGACCTTGTTATTGGCAGACACAGGCCTAGGGGACAATATCATCCATGTGAGTGGCTGAGCTGTATGTCCCACACCATGCTGACAGATGAGAGATTTTTCATGCCATGTGAGTGGATGAAATGATGCCCTCACCAGGCATTGGAGGAGAGAATCTCCACAGGAGGGATATGGCTCTGACCTTTGCAGGGATGGGAATGACTGCCATATGTATATTAGGTTCCCTCCCCTCCTGTAGTCCCTCTCTTCTGGAGTTGCCATGCCTGGGCCCAGGAAAAACTGAGAGGTGTAGTCCTTCAGCAGGAAATTATCAGTTCTTTTTAGTACAACTTCCTTACAAATTGTTCACCATCAGAAGCCCATCTGTCTTACACATCTAATGAAATTTAACCTCACATCTGTTCACCATAAGCTGACTCCCATGTTGCCTTTCACAACTTTCTGACCTAGAGACGCATTCTGAGACACATCCAAGCATCCAAGTCCCCAGGAATGGCACAGCTTGTCTCCCCTTCTGAATAGTATCCCATGTCCTGTGCTTCTGGATGGTGCCATACATGAGGAGCTCCACCTTCCCTGAAGTGCTGTCCGAGGGCCTCCGCACAAAACTGTTTCTATACTCTTTCCTATTGTGGCCATTTGTCCTATACCATCCCTCAGATCTCTCAAGGCTGAAACAAGTGCAAGCAAAGTTTGATCATCAAGGCTAGTTTTCAGAAATAGTAAGAAGATAATTTTTGAGGAAAAAAGTCATCAATATTATTTTTACATTTTAACCTTATGAATAAATAAATGTACTTTATTACTAAATAAAAGATTTGAAAAACTATCATTTGTATTTCATTATATGTGTAACACACACAGCACACACACATCTTTATATATTGTTATATTTCTCACTTTTGATCCCTTGTCCCTTTCTCCTTTAACAGCCCCATGATTTTTTATTCTGTGTGTTATCTGAGGAGTGAAAGAATCTCAAACAGGTACATATTTAGATGACACATAAAGACTTCTCAGACATACACAATAGATTGCAGATTTTCACTGATCATAGGGAGATTGCAAACTGTGATTAGTGACCTCCTCCTTAATAAATTCCTATTAAGCCTTCTGCCATCTGTGTTCTTGATAGAGAAAAGCAAGCTCGTGTGGACTTTGTGTTGGTTGGCCATCCTTTCCAGGCTCTAGAGCTGGTCATTTCAGGAGTCCCTCATTGAATGTTTCCATGGCTCTCAATCACAATTAGGGTTAATAGTGCTTGGCTTCCCCTGAGTTCCCTTTCTCCAGCTGTGATTGAATACAGCTTCCCCACAGGCCCCAACCCCTTCCCCCTATGGCATCAGGAAGGAAGCTCTCTACTTTCATCTAGCCTGATTATGCAGGTATGTGCTTCCCATGGCAGCCGGCTGAGATCTCAGTGGCAGCTTTACTCCCCCCTGGCATGCATGTTCTGTCACCAAAGAACACTTTTAAGTTTTCCTTTGCTATACAACCTTTATGACTCCTTGCTAGACAAAACAAATCCTGGAAAAAAGCAGGGACAGGGAAAAAGAGTCAGTATTGGGACCACAGAGGAATTGGAGGAATTATGGAGGCATGCTATCATAAAATCGTTGAAGGAGGGACCCCAGGATTTGTGAAAGGGGAGCCTGATATTTTCAAGGAACTTTATGTAGAAGCAAACACACTATGCTTCTATTACCCAGGTACTACACCAGATAGGCAAACTGCATGAACTCACTAAAAGCTAGTAATAGGTGAATTTAATGGCCACAGTTATTTTCCTAAGGAGCAAGCTGTATATCAGCACAGAGCCTTGTTAGTATCAGTTGAGGCCTGAGTGGGATTCCTACCATCTTAGAACTCTCCTAACAGCATTCACAAACTTATTCATCTTTGGAACAATCTGAAGTAGGAATTGTACTGTGTGTAAGGTCCCAAAGAACCTTGGGACAAGTCTCTCTCAGTACCTGTGGCTCCTCCCAGCACTTTTCACCCTGCCCCCTACCCTAAACTCGCTCCCAGAGGCTGGCCTTCCTCCTCCCTTCCCCCATCTTCTGATTCCTATGTAACTCAGACAGTTGCCTACATTCTTGTTTTCCTGACTTTCTCTTGGCCACTTGGTCTGCAGCTCCTCTCATGGTCTGCCTGGACCCCTTTCCTATCTTGCTTCCTGCCCTTATGGTCCAGTTCAGTCTGCTGGCCCTGCTCAGTCTGGACCTTTCCAGATGCCCCTGGCTATTATCTCCTTTTGATCTACAACAGGCCCTCTCTTCTACATACTTTGGAGTAATCATGCCCTCAATTTTTTCATTCACCCAGTGCTGAACCTCAGACAGCATCTGTTTTGATATGATACTAGGCACCTCTTTTAGTCATTTGTCCCAGGTTTCTTTGAGACTTAACACTTAGGAGACTGGACAAGTTCTTACAGCCTCTTCTAGAGTAGAGTACATTATCTAGGGCGACCAAATTTGTGTTCTCAGTTCTTGGTTACCCAAATTTGACCAAGAGTAAAGTATCTCTGTCTTTCAGATCCTGAACTGTATTTGGTTTTGACAGTATTTCTGAAATATACACTTGTTTCAAAGAAAATGAGGAATCCTATAAGCAGATCTCATGCAGCAGAGTCATTCCACATTGAAAGCAAACTCCATATGGAGGTTCTTCGATGTCCATCATCCTTTTTTGAAGTAAATTGGTTCTGTCAGGAGCAGACATGTCTCACTGTTGTGAAAAGCCTTTTTATTAAAACATCTTAAAGGGCATATTCTGTAGGTCTTTGAAGTGTTTGAAGAACATCTATTTATCTAAAATGTATCTCTGTATGACCTTGTAAATATACCTAACACGACTAGACTGTAAGTTTGATTGCTATATATGACTAACTACTTAACCTGAATTTCTTAATGAGTCTAAATGGTTTATAATAATTTTATATGATAGTTTTCAAGGACTAGAACGTTACATTATGTTTTTAAATGAGCTGCATAGGTACAATACCTTAAACAAGAGTAGAAACATATATACAACATATTGTAACAAAAATAACCTCAATTTTGTATCAATATACAGGAATTCATACAATGTAAAATATTTGAGGCTAATGGTTGTTTAAAAGTAGACCCAACAATCTACCCTTTTATCCCATCATTTTATACTATATTGCCCCCTTTCCCTTCAGAAAGAGATCCCTGAATCTAATCACCTTTGTTTAGCTTTTTCCCTGACCATGAGCAATGACAACTTGTAACCTGTTCTCTTTGTGGATTCTGCTGCCAGGCCTCTCCACTTGACCTGCAGACTCAAGGATAGAGAAATACCCCTGTAGTCACTAGGCCTATGGGTACCACAACAACTCCATGCTCTAGTCTCCAAATATGCCACACTTTGATATACATATATTACTGTCATTATTATTAGTTTTTCTTATATTTATTATGAAACTATTAACTTCTAGTTAACTATTTGAGAAAATAGTTTCTTGTAAACAAAGGAAATATTGAAAGCATTCAATTTACACTTGAATGTTATTCACAGAATACACTCTGAATAGCCAGTGTCAGCATATAACATAAAACCCAAACATACAGAGTGCATGCTCATAATTAAAGCGTCAAGCTGGAAAATTCAATATCTTATCTTATGAATTCTTCCATATTAGCCTAAATAATTATTTCCATTTTTGTCCTGTCTGTACTGGTATGATTTGATATTTTAACTATGTTTGGCAAAGAATAAATTGTGGTTACATGAAAGTAGCCAAAAGACTCAATAGGAGGAAATGGAAAAATCTAGTGTGATAGAGGTTCAAACCACTGCTATTACTGCCATTGGCTTATAGACTCAGCCTCACTCTTTAAAGACCTTACATTCTCATTACCTAGTTACAGCAACCTTGGTATAAACAAAGGCAGATGCAAGGGAGACTGCTCTCTAAAATTTCAATTCAGTTTTACAAAATTGAATGACATAGTTCTAGTCCTTTTTTTCTCTCAAATGTCTTTCCGGGATTCTTTCCAGTATGTAATAAATTAAATTTGGAGAGGGCACTTGAGGAATATCATATGGATTTGTTGAATTTTTCATTGGGGGAGAAAATAGTGTGCTTGGGTTAAAAGAGTGGAAAATACTTCTTTTGAGAAGTTAGAAAAAAAATCTGACTAACAGAAAAGGAAACAATACACTACATGATCTTCACATTAACCATGATATCAAATTACTCCTTTTCAAGAACACATGGAACCCAAATCACTGAGTTTGATGAGGAGTGCTGTGGTTCACTGTAATGCAGATTTCCATCTTCACTCACTTAAGGAAGAGAACTCACTGCTCTTAGTCCTATTCTATTATTTTCATTTGCATATGTTCTATGTGCTTGTATTGTGACAGTGTGATGCTGAAAACGGTATTTCAGTGAAAAGAATGAGGCAAGACTTAATTTTCAATCCATAAGTAACAAGTTAAAATTAAGGAGTATACAATCTTTAGATTTTCCATTTTTTTGCAATTTTATATACATATGAAATTTCACATTATATGTGTATGTATATACATATGTGTGTGTATTCATTTGTTTTTCATTCAACACTCAGGATAAGTCCAAATTCTCTATCTCCTCAGAATATAAAAGATAGTATTTATTCAGTAAATATTTTCTAAGTGATAATTATTTGAAAAGTACATTTTAATTCCTAGGTTAGGACAAACAATACCTAAAAAATCAGAGCCAAAGCCCAAATTTTAAAAATATTTCAATCTAATGAAGAAATAAATACCTAATTAGATAATTTTTTTTTGTGATGATCTCCTAGCAGAGCACATACGTTGTGGGTTAATAAAAAAAATGAAGACAGAAACGTAAGAACACTTAGAATAGTCAAGAGAAGACAGGGTATAACTTGTAATAAACAGTCTCCACAATTTATCTGACTTCACATGCCACAGTAACTTTTCTATTATTATGTATATCATGTAGGCTTGCAAATTACTGTAGTTATAGACACTTGGAGATTTAGCTTATAGTGGCTCAAGCTTGATACATGCTTTAATAATCACTGTGGCAGAAGAAAAGCAAACTTTAAAAAAGTCATACTGAATCTTAAAGGTTCAAACAGGAAATGATGTTTTTTTTTTTTTTTTTTCTTACGTGTGATACAACCAAAGACACCTTCTAGTCGTAGATACCTTCAGGGGAAGTTGAGAAATACAATGTGTTTAGAACAAGAGACACAAATATTTGTTATGAAACCTAATGTTTAATTCAGTGTAACTCAGAATACTTTACAGAGAACCTAGTAATACACTGCAGAGAACTCCTAAAATATAAGTAAAGAATTTTCTAGGTGGGTTATCTAAATAAGCTTTTACCAGTTTTCTTCTTTTCCCCTTTAAGTATGTTAGCTTGTTTTTGCATGTGTGTACATACATATATTTATAATGATGACTGTGTATTTGAAGATGCATGTGCATATGCATGCTTGTGGTGTATGCGTCAGAAGTCAACTTTTGGTATTGGTCCTTGAATGTCGTCTACCTTGTTTTCTGGGACAGGGCCTTTCATTGTTCTGGAACTTGTGAAGTAGGCTAAGTTGGCTGGCCAATGAGTCCTAGGGATTCTTCTCTTTATCAAATCATAATACAAGGAGCAATATAGATAGGAACAGTATATTCTTAGATAACAGGGGGTACATTCTGGTAATGTTCAATAAAATTTATCTGTAGAAAGTAGAAAGGTGTCTTTTATACATTCCAAATGATAGTGTGACAGTGTACTCTGGACTCAGAAAATTCAATTTACCAGTCAATAAGAGTAAAACAGTCATTACATGCTAAATATCCCATTTGAGAGATTCATTTGTTGAAGATGCTAAGCAGTTTTGATGCATTATTTTTGAATCTAGAATAAAGTTTGAAAGAGAATATTAGAAAAATTTTTGTACTATATATTCATGAGAAAAATGCAGTAGCCTTCTTTTTATGTTCTTTCTGAGGATGATGTTCTTCATTTGGTAATAGAGTCACAGTTTTCTTGAAAAGCATCCCTTTCTCTTTATTTTCTGACACTTCAAAAATACTCGCACAGTTCCAATAGCCTTTGCAGGGGAATTAGATTGATTTCCATCTTCACCCGTGTTTGCAGCTTTCTTTCATTTTTATTACTTACTCCAAAACTGCTTCTCATTTCTTTCAGCTTGCTGCCTCTCTTTTCTCCAGTCAGACTGCAGTGTCCTGCCTAAATGTCTTGAGGTTTGTATGATTATTTTTAGTTCTATCTTCTGGGTTTGTAATGGTTTCTCCTTTTGTGTTTAGTGAGATGCTGGAGAAGACTCTTTCATATTTGTTGATTTAGCAAAACCTAAAGTTCCAGGGCTCAGGTTCCTGGACATATACATGTCATGTCTATACATCCTTTAGATGTACATGTATATATCCCCTACCTTACAGATGAAAAAACTGAGGTTTTGAGAGATGGTAATGATGATATAAAATTATTATAGTAGTAAACATGTTTTTACACTCTGAACACCGCGATGTGTGTATCTGTTACAGCAACTATCATGCTTAATCTATAGAATAATTCTGAAAAACAGATTTTATTTTAATATTACGTTGTATTTGGAATTTTTTGTGTGCATATATGGTTGTGCACCACATTAATGTGGTGGCCTGGAGGCCAGAAGGAGGTGTTGGATCCCCTGGGACTGGAGTTATTAGTGGTTGTGAGTCACCATATGGATGCTTGGAATCCAACCTGGTTCTTCTGCAAGAACAACAAGTGTTCTTAACCACTGTGCCATCTCTCTAGCCTCAAGAATGCAGATTTTATTGCAACCATTTTATAGAAGAAAATAAAACCCACAATTATGTAAATTAGTCTACAAAGTTTAGAATTTTAATTATTGCTATATAACATACTCCCTAGGTGGTACTCACAAAGTGATTAATTAATATTATTAAAAGTTTCATGCTTTTTATAAACATTTTTTGGCAATTTGATCCTTCCAATGAGTTTTATATATCAGAAAGCAATATGATGTATGTTGTATATTGTTAAGACATGAGGTGCAGATGGAAATCTTAGAACATTCTCTAACAACCTAGTCCATCATATTTTTCTTTCATTGCTTTCAGTACAGTGAGATACATCACAGTTAAAGTACTTTGGGCCAAAACAAATTTATTGCATGCTTCATTTTAACTTTCAGTTCTTTTAGTTATAGACCACCATAACAAAAAATGGTGATAAAATAACAATGAAGTCTTGTGAGGGAATTGTTTTATTTTTTGTTATGTGTGTATGTTTGTGTCAATGTAGGCATAAGCACATGTAAGTGCTAGTGCCGCTGAGAAGGTGTTGAGTAATGCTGACTGGGTTATAGACAGTTCTAAGTTGGTCCATGTGGGTGCTGGGAATTGAATTCAGGTCCTTTTTTAGAGCAACGCATGCTCATATCTACTGAGCAACCCTTCCAGCCCCACTTAGAAAGATTAAAAAAAAAAAGAAAAGAAAGAAACGTGACTGATCATCTAACTGTGGGGACTATGAGAATAAGCCATCTTAGAGACATTTCATTTTTCACATAAAAGGCCTGTTTAAACCTGCTGATGTCATATTCTCTGAAATTGTGATAGATGAACTTTATCTGTAGGCTGTGTTATGTAGCACTACTTGCTGCTCTACTGGCAGAGAGACTGGGAAAATGGAGCCAATAAGTCTCATCTCATGCAATAGCCAGCTTTATTTAGAGCATCAGACAATGTATACCCTGAAAGTTAATAAGAATCATGTGAGTAAAATGTACAATCACAAGGACAAGCCACACAAGACAAAAACATGTTTTCTCACAGAGGCATATAAACAAATAACAATAACCAGCATTAATGAATAATCTGAAACACACTCACTCCTGTTCAGTACATCTGGGAGTGTCATATAAACACATTACAAGAGTAATTCTGTGTTTTGAAGAAACTGAGGTCACAAGACTCCTCTCTTTTATTCTTTGAGTATTCCAATTTTACTATATGTGCTGCTGAAGCAAGGACTTTTTTGAGTTTTCTCACAAGCACTCACAGTTGTCCTCACACAACTACATTCTTGGACTGTTTTCCAACATAGCACTACATGTTTCCCCTGTGAGTTAGATTCATCTTACTAGTGTCATAACATTCAACTTATCTATATGACTTTCTTTTCTCAATAAAATGGTAATATGTGTAATATAGATTTACATGTATAGGCATGGTTTAGTGTGTGTGTGTGTTGCTGGGGATTTATCCTAAGATCTATTGTATGCTAAGCAAGTACTCTATGTCTGAGTTACCACAATCACTTTTTAAAATACTTATCACTTTTGAATTTTTTTCAAGACAAACGGTCACTAATTTGCTTGGCTGATCTTAGACTTTCTCTGTAGTGCAGGTTGGATTTGAAATTGTGAGTCTATTGCTTCTGCCTCTTGAATAGAGAGAGGCCTAGCTTATCTTGTCTTCTTCAGTGATATGATCTGGAGTAGGTAGAACATGAAATGAGTAATTACTAATTAAAACAGAATGAGGATACAAAGAGGATGAATAGGGAGGTTGGATCTGGGGAAAAGTGGGAGACTGAGATAAATCTGTTAAAAAAATAAAATATGAAATTCTCAAAGAATTAACAGAAATATTATTCTAAAAATAGAAAAATGGCAAAATTAGAAAATTTGGTAAACAGACTTGAACTTAACCCACAATCCAAAGTCAACACTAGTTGACCCGAAACCATCACAGAAACTGAATCACAGAGTCTAACTGTGTGAGATGGTTCAATTTCAAAGGCAATGCAATTACCAAGTGGTAGTCATAGTAGCTAACTAGCATACAAGCCTATGTTTGAAAATAAAACATATTCCATCTGTTCCTTTAAGAAAATGAGTAAACTCTTTCAAGAATATAATCCTTTTAGGATTTGGGCAATTTGTTACACCTTCCAAAACCAGACTAAGAAATCACAGCCACTGATGCAAAATGTGTTTTCACAATTTATTTAGCTTATCATTAATCTCTCCACTTTATTTCTGTGAATTTAGGTAATGTTAACCTGCCACATTCACCATATTTTCCATTTTAATCTTCAATTTATTTATGGGTTAAATAATTTAAGTCAATAATTAAATTCTATGTACCAAATCATCAGGTACCACCATTTCATTTACTGAAATGCTTTTGTTTATAACAATCCCCGCCCCCCCAGCCTTCATCTCAATAATCATATTGGAAACATATAAGAGGTTGAGATGTGTGCTTGGATTCAAGTACAGCTACTTGATGTTGCTGCACCTCAAATTCTTATTAGTACTTATCTTTTTAGTGCTTACTTATGAGGTAAGTCAATATATTTTTTGGCACAACTATTAACACTTGGAGATAAGCACGGGGGAAATTAATGGTTATGAGACAGGGATATATCTTTGTCTGGAATAAAATGCACCATCATGACAAGTTCAAATATACCTTGAGAAATAACCCACTGGACAGACAGCATCATCCTCATATGTTAAATGACATTCCTAAGTTTCCCAATTGCTTTGCTCCACCTCACCACAATCCCTCCTCAAAATACCCTTGTCCTGTTTCTGCAGCAGCAAATGTCTTTCCTTCAAGACTCAATTCATATAGAACCTCCCAAGGAATTCTGTGATTCTTCAGTGATGTTTTAGTTGTTTGATTCTCTTTAGTTCTATAGTTTTCACTATGACTGAGTCTGTACTTGAAGAACTAAGAAAATGGGCCAGGTGGCAGTGGTAGTGGCATATGCCTTTAATCCCAGCATTCAGGAGGCAGAGCCAGGCAGATGTTTGTGAGTTCGAGGCCAGCCTGGTCTACAGAGCAAGATCCAGCACAGGCAACAGAATTACACAGAGAAACCCTGTCTCAAACAAAAAACAAAAAACAAAAACACCCAAAATAAAAACCAAGCAAATAGGCATAGGGAGTGTTTGAGATTTTGTTACTTATTTCCACAATGCTAATGACTGTGATATGGAAAGAAAGAGTGAGAATTATTTTTACTTTTTGAAAATATATGAATATAGCTAGAGTTTTTCTGCCTTGCCCACAGTCAGGACAAATCTTTGTCTCCTGCCAGTCCCACAGCCGCTCAGACCCAACCAAGTAAACACAGAGACTTATATTGCTTCAAACTGTGTGGCCGTGGCAGGCTTCTTACTAACTGTTCTTATAGCTTAAATTAATCCATTTCCACAAATCTATACCTTGCCACGTGGCTCGTGGCTTAAGGGCATTCTCACATGTGCTTGTCCTGGCGGTAGCTGGCAGTGACTCCTGCCTTGCTGTTCTTTTATTTCTCCTCTCTGTTAGTTGTGGTGGTAATCTAATTGTACTGAAATGTGATTTTGATTGTATGTTAATAAATAAAGTTGCCCGGGGGTCAGAGCTATTAGAGCCATAGCAAGAGTGTGGCGGTGGTGGCACACGCCTTTAATCCCATAGATATCTGTGTGTTCAGGGATATAGCCAGCATTGGAGACATATGCCTTTAAGACCTAGGGAGCTGTCCATTCAGACAGTGACGAGGCAGTCACGTGTTTGGGTTTACAACCAATGAGAAGGCAGAACAAAATACTTTAAATAGACGAACAGACAGGAAGAAGAGGCCTCATTCGGGAAGCTGGGACACCGCAGGCGGAAGGGTGAGATTTTAGCTCTGAGCTCTGACCTCTCGGCTTTCTCTTTTGAATTGTTTCTGTGTTTCTTATTTAATAAGACGGTTGGTTACATCTATAGTTAGTCCTGCCTATACTTCCTGCCTAGCCACGGGCCAATCAGTGTTTTATACATTGACCAATCAGAGCAACTTGAAATACAGACCATCCCCCAGCACAGCCAAGTGCAGACCATCTCAGACACCTGCACTCAGGCTGGTGGTCCTAATCATCCTCTATGCGGACCTGCTGGGTAAAGCCACGAGGAACCCAAGAATGGGCTCCCACAGGACATATAGAATATCCCACAGCATATGAACATTGTGAGAAGATCAAATATTTTTATGTTCCCTACTGATCTGAATGGTTACTGAAATCTTCACAAATTCAATCCTATATAGAACTGCTTGTTAAAGATATGGCACACCATAGAGAATATTTCAGAAAGAATCAAAGTTTGATTATAAATGAATTTATAATTACACATAATTGTCTAATTTTAGTATGTTGTATCTTGTAGATTATTCAAAATGGCTCTATCAAGTTGTGTTATTTGAAATTTAAGGTAAATATTAAGAATTTAGAGAATTTCTATGATTCTCTGTTCTTGTTAAAACTTATTTTTCTATATCTACATTTGGAGAAATCAGTTGGACTTACTTTTTCTTGTTAAACTTGTGTGTGTGTGTGTGTGTGTGTGTGTGTGTGTGTGTGTGTGTGTGTGATATGTACACATGCATGGGTGTATGTGTTTATGTGAGTGAGTGGAGTATTTGAATACTCCAGGACATTCCTGAAGGACCACCGCCAATCTCAGTCCTACTTTATATCTTCTTTGAAACAGAGTGCTTGTTTCTTGCCACTGTGCATTCCAGGCTTTGTGGTCCAAGAATTCCCATGGATTGTGGATTCATCTGCCTTTGCCTCCTGTCACCCTGTAAAAGTAATACAGCGGATTCAATTCTGGTCCTTATGCTTGTACAAGCACTTTACCCACTGAACCATTTCCAGGCCTTATTGTATTTTTTTACAAAGGCTTCAATAATTTTGATATGAATTTAACTGTGATAGAATAATTCCAGCATATTGATTATCCTCAATATTTTAAAAAAAGATTCATTTTTTTCTTTTCTGTGTATAATTGTTCTGTATGCATGGGTGCATATGTACTGTGTGTGTCTGGTGCTTGCAGAAGCCAGAGGTGTCAGATTCCTAGAATTGGAGTTTCATGTTTGTGAGCCACCATATAAGTGCTAGGAATTGAACCCAGATTCTCTTGAAGAGCAACTAGTGCTCTTAACTACTGAGTCATCTTCCCAGCCCGTAGCCTCAACATTTTTATGTTCAATGATGCATTTTTGATTTGGATGAGCTTATGAAATTCAGAAATTAGCATCAGCCATTCATTCTTTTCATTCTCTACTTACTACATAAGAAATTCCATCCAACAGAAAACCAGCACACTGTCCTACATTGCATCTTCACAGTGTTTTTGCCATCAGTGATGTTTGTCATTTAAATTTGTATGAGGAGGATAGCCCTGATACTATCCTTATCAGACTGAATATTTGGTGTTTGTCAGGTAATTTTCAGATACTTAAGAGATTTTTCTTATTTAATACCAGGTGGACACTGGGAAGTAGCTACCATAATTTTAATCATATTTAAATAGAAATTTGGATGGGAGATAACTAGATATGATCTATATATTATATTATAAGATAAGCTTATTTCTCTATAGAAAATTTTTTTAAAACTAGAATCTTGGCTTTAACTTTATATCTGAAATATTTCAAATAGCAAAATCCTTCAATGGTACTTTATGAATGCCTGTCACACTTCGGATTGACAAAGCTGAATTTAGATGTTCAATGAGAGTAGTTAATAGAGTTTTAATATAGACACTTCCAGACACTGACAGACAAAAAGCAATCTCCTCCAAGCACATAAACTAATTTCAGGCCTCATTTTCCAAACTTGGAAAAGTTTTGAGACACAATGAAAACATCCCAGTCACAGCCGACAAGGTCAGGGGCAATATAAATTACTAGCAAGGTAAAACTCACTCCTGACCTCATGTTAACCATGGGAACATCTGAGCAATATGCATAAAATAAAGTCTTTGATGTACTTTATAACACTTAGCAAAATTCTTACCAATGTACTGTAATAACAAACCAAATAAGTGTATGATTATCAATTTAAAAAAGTTTAGACTCTTAGTGCATTATTTAAAGTGAGATTTGAGTTTTAATTTTAGTATATGATAAGTACATGAGTAAAAATAAGATGAATTTCATGTATGGTAGACAGAATATTATTTTTCAGAAGTCAGATTAAGTAAATTAACTGATGAAGAAAGGAAATTTTTCTCAGTAAAAGAAATGTTTGGTTCTCTCATCATTTCATATTTTTCTGTACATTTCTATCATAGAACATAGTATATTTAAATTAGGATTCATATGTTTTCTTAATATTTATTTTCTATAAGTGAAACTTCTTCTAGAAGAATTGAATGTGGCATATATTCCCATCATAACACTACAGCAGGTTATTAGTGAGCTTTCTGCATGAATCAATAAGCATATGTGTGTATATATTGTGTGTGTGTGTTGTCTAATAAAGGGCAACATTTAGGAAGTATGATATTAACTTACAGAGTTATTTAAACTATTTTAATTTAAAACAAAAACAAGGCTCTCAACTTGGATATCTAAGCTTTATACTCAATTTTTCTATGTGCTAGTTATAATATTTTAGGTAAGTTATTCAATCTCTGAGTTCCCCAGTTCCCTACCTCATTTTAATAATATCTACCTTGTAACATTTTATAGGGATTTCATGGAGATCCAAAAAATAATGAATTATATTTAATTTTGAATTTTATTTTGTTTACTTAGCAATTTATTGATGACTATACATGAGTTCCACCCATATTGGGAAAATGAAGGCGAGGTTCATGAAGATATTAGGAGGTGTGGAAGGGATAATTGCTAGTTCCTTGGTCAGGACTTTTCTTACATAAAGATTGTTTCCATGATCACAATATCTATTCTTCTATGTTATCGCTCTTCTAAATAAGCCCATTCAGATAAAATAAAAGAGTGGGAATAAGGTGGTGTCAGGGGACAGTTATAAACAGTGGATCCAGCAGATCTAGTTATTAATTGTAGTGATGATCATGGATTTGAATAAATAACATTTTTTTCTCTATCTGCAAAGTAGGAATTGGTTTCAACTATGCATCCAGACTATGATGTACAGAATCTTAGGAAAACCTGACTTCCTTCTGTCAATTTATCTGTCTTTAGATTTTAATACTTAATTTCCTTTTGAAACAAGGTCTCACCATGTAGCACTGGCTGGCCAGGAACTTGCTACGAAGACCAGGTTAGCCTGGAACTCACAGAGATCCATCTGTCCCTGGCTCAAAAGCCGGGATAAGGCAGGTGCAACCACTCCCAGCTATACTTCAATGCTTTAACTCACCAATCACAACCATTCCAAACAGTCTGAAACTACAGGACCCAATTCACTTAAGCGTCTGCTGTTTTTGTTTCTAGAGGAACAAGTGTTGGGCAGTGCCTACTTACAGCAAAAGTCCTGGAGCCACAGTGGTGAGGGATGATCAGGGCCTTTTGAGTTAAAATTCTAGCTCCTCACTACTGTCTTACAATGATACTGGAGAAAGCAATTAGTTCTGAGACTTTGGATACCCATGCTGAATTGATAACAATGATTATGCCTAATAACAGACAACAGAGAAAAAGAAAAATACTCAACACTCACAAAAAATGGACTAGATTGAGTTAGAATGGCTCAGGTCTCTAGCAAAGCATGTTCTGTTTATTTGAAATCCATCAAGTACCAATAGCAAACATGACCTAGAATATAACATTCTCCGAATGAAACAAGAGCTGTTCATGTGTCTGCAAAGCTTTGCAGCTCATTCATGCCTCCTTCTTAGCATCACTGCTAACAACCCAAGTGAAATTTGGTAGTTACCATACTATTGCACACTCCTCCATAAGCAGAGTTGTGTATTAGGGAAATGGAATGTATTTTGGATTTTGCTCACATTCAGTCTCTGACCCCCCCTTTAATTCTTTTCATTCCTGCCTCCAAATCACATGCCCTAGACCAAGACAACAGACAGATCTTCTTTAATTGTTAATTTAATTTTTTGTTTCTTTCATTTGTTTTTGAGACAAGGTTTCTCTGTGTAGCCCTGGCTGTCCTGGAACTAGCTTTGTAGACCAGACTGACCTCAAAGTTACAGAGATTCCACCTGGATCCTCCTCCTGAATGCTAGGTTTAAAGGTGCACACCACCATCACCACCCAGTTTAATTTTTATTTTTTAAGAATTTTACATATGAAAACTATATTTACATTTATATTCCTCTCTGATCTCCAATTTCCTCCATCTCCCCATCAATTTCCACTCAAATTCATTACTTCTTACTCTTTAATTATTGTTTATTACAAACACATATGCACACACACACACACACACACACACACACAGAGAGAGAGAGAGAGAGAGAGAGAGAGAGAGAGAGAGAGAGAGAGAGAGAGAACCTACTGAGTCCAAATTCATCTATGTAGAGTTGACAAATTACAATTGGATAACTTATCAGGGGACTCATCTCTGAAGAAAGAAAAAATTTTTTTTCTCTCTCAGTAACAATTGATTGCCTTATCCAGGGTTGGGACCTTATAACAGTTCCCCCAAGAGATCGACGATTGGTCAAAGTACAGCAAATAAGTGACTGGGAGGTGCCAGCCCAAATATTGTATTTACAATGCAACCCCGAATAGCTAAGGCTCAGGGAAAATCATGGAAGAGTGTGATTGTGAAAAAGAAAGATTGTAAAAGCCAGACTATCAAGAAGTCAGCTGCTAGACACTTGTATAGCCATAACAAGGAAGTTGCCCCCATTTATTCTCAACAACATGGTTTCCTAAACAAGGTCCGCTTAACCACCACACAAAATTTGCTCTTTTTAGGAAGAAAATATTTGTTCTCACCCTGTTTCCAGGAGAAAATTTAAAGTTTTAAATGCTATATTGTCATATTAAACAAATTAACACTGATATCATGAACACAAATTAGTTTTTATTTCAAGTGTAGCAATTTTAGCACCACGCTCTAACTAACTGAGCTAACCGGCCAGACCAAGTGTAGCAATTTTAAAACTAAAGTCAAGGGTTAGCCTATTATTTTCTAGGAATGTCATAATAAAAACCACATACTCAGTGATTTAAAATACAACAATATCTTCCTTCACATTATTGGAAACTAGAAGTTCAAGCCAAGATGTTGGAAGGGAGCTGCAGAGAAGGCTCAATGGTCAAAGGATGAGTCTAGAGCCCTGGATCCATACAAAACCAGATGTGGTAACATGTGCATATGTAATCCCAGAACTCCTATGGAGAGAGGGGAAGTGGAGACAAGAATATCCCCAAAAGCTCATGGGCTGCTAGCTTGGAATACACTGAAAAAAAAAATCCATAAAGGGAGACCTTGTCTCAAACAAGATAGCTGATATGGACTAACCCATGAGGTTCTCCACTTACTTCCACACATATAGTATGGAATGCACATGAATGTGCTCAAGCACACACTCACACTCACACACACACACACACACACACACACACACACACACACACACACACAATCACACACTAAGACTACAAAGGATATCAGAGAGATAGTTTCTTCTAAAACTTTCACCTTATAGATGGCTAAATTTTCTATGCATTTTCATACAATATTTCCTTAAAATGTATGTGGCTTTCTATAGTCTTACAATGGATGGCACTATTTGCATTGTATTAATACTTACTTAATGATTTTATTTTAATTGTCTCCTTAAAGAAAGATATGACATTAAGATATTACCTTAAGGTAATACCTATTAAGATAACAAAATATAGACTGTCACACTAGCATTTCATCACATGAATCCTTGAAAATCCAATTAAGAGCAGATCTGATGTTAGTGCAACTACAGTAAAAACACTACATGGAATTCATTATAGTATATTAAGCATCTTATCCATTTAACAATAATGAGAAAGAGGAGGGTGTATATGATCGAGAATTGTTGAAAGGAAGGTTGGATAAAGCACAGGGACAAATAACCAAACCAATGGAAACACATGAACTATGAACCAAAGGCTGAGGGGCCCCCAACTGGATCAGGCCCTCTGAATAGGTGAGACAGCCAATTGGCTTGACCTGTTTGGGAGGCATCTAGGCAGTGGTACCAGGTCCTGAGCTCATTGCATGAGTTAGCTGTTTGAAACCTGGGACTTATGCAGGAATGCTTGGCTCAATCTGGGAGGAGGGGACTGGACCTGCCTGGACTGAGTCTATCAGGTGGATCCCAGTCCTCAGGGGAGACCTTGATCTGGAGGAGGTGGGAATGGGGGGTGGGCTGGGGGGAGGGGAGGGGGACAGGAAGGGAGAGAACAAGGGAATCTGTGACTGTTATGTAGAACTGAATAGTATTGTAAAATAAATAAAAAAAATGATATAAAACAAAAACAAACAAACAAAAAAATAATTTAATAAATATCTGCAATATATCAAATTGGAGCATACTGTATATTAACTTGTGAAAATTGGGATAGAGACACATTTAAAAATCAAATCTGAGGGAATCTTAAGTGTGGAGAGGGATGGATGGATAAGATAGAGGAGGAGTTGGGGGAGAATAATTAACACTAAATATGTTTGAAAATATATATGAAAATCCTCAATTTTATGATTTTCATGTATATGTATATATATATATATACACATATATATTATGAGTACATACTTATTCATATAAAAATTTAGTAGGTGTTATACTATACAGGGGATAATAACTCCTTCCTGAAGCCAAGAAGCCAAATAAAAAGCTCAGTGCCAGATATGTAACCCCTCAAGTTGTTGGTCATGGGTGTCCTGGAGACCTGCAACACAATCCAGCCTCCTGCCATTGCTCTTTATTTTCCACTAGAACTTGATAGTAAAACTCTACTGTTAAATGCACTACATACTGTATTCACTGCACATGGGGAAATCAAGTTGGTTCTGCCAAGGAAGCCTCCTCCCTGCTGACTAGCTTCCATAACATTGAAAGGTGCTATGTAGGCTAGTGGGAGGGAAATGTCACCAACAGCCTTATCCATCTGTGAACCACAAGAAATACAATAGTGGTATGCATTGTCAAGATATGCCCCTGCATGCAAAAGTGGCACTAATGTTCTGGGAGTGGCCAACCACTTTCTGATTTAATTGAAGGCACCCTTTGTAAGGGCAAACTCATGCTTGGTATCCTAAATATGGCTAAGAACCCAAGGTTATGGAGCTGGCAGACCCCAGAGGTGAACCTACTCTTATTATTCTGCTAAACTGACATTATATGAAACTGCCCTCTGTACTCATATCTCCTTAGATATCATCCCAGTTTCCTTGTGGAGTAGATGGTTGTTAACACAGTTAGTTAATTGAAGTGCAGAGAATGTGCATCAATGGAACGCTCAGCCAAAAAAGGGACATCGACATTACCCTCACACAACACATGCAAGGCTCAGTGATCGTTGTGGAGGAAGTGTCAGAGAGGTAGTAATGGCCAGAGGTTGAGGAAGACCAAAGCAACCACTATCTCCAGGATGTGACAGGTTTAATGCACAGTGAACTCAGAGTGGCTGCTGTCACCTGCATAATACTTGCACAAGATCAAGCCAGTCAGTATTGTAACACAGAGGGTGAAGAGATCCACAAGTCCAGTGACTAACAGAGGAACTATGGAGAGTTGAAGATTTCTCAAGGGAAGTGTGTAGCCCCTTTGTAGGTTGATTATGCTCTAGTGGATGACTCCAGACCTAGGGGTATATAGGCAACACACGTTGAACTCAGTAAGTTGTAAATAAAAATAGAAAATAAGAGAGGAACTGGCAGTGGAAGGGAGGTGAGAGTAGACCTTCAAAGGAGTCAGTCAGAGGAGCGAGGAATGAATTACGATCAAAATATACTCTATGGAATTTTTAAAGATTTAGTAAAATGTCATATTTTAAAAAATAAATAAAATAAAAATCTGAGGAGCTGCATGAAGAAGCATTGGGAACAACCAACCCCTCACGGATCAAACCCACCTGCAGCTGCATCCCTGACTACAGCTCCGACAGCCCCCACTGCCACCATGTCCCCAAAGAAGGGCTGATGGGGATGTCAAAGGAGATAAAGCCAAGGTGAAGGACAGCCACAGAGAAGGTTTGAAAATTGTCTGCTAAGCCTGTTCCTCCAGACCCAGAGCCCAGGCCTAAAAAAGCCCTTGTCAAGAAGGCGGAGAAAGTTCCCAAGGGGAAGAAGGGCGAAGCCTATGCTGGTAAGGATGGGAATACATCCTGCCTAAAATGGAGATGCCGCAACAGACCAGGCACATAAAGCAGAAGGTGCTGGAGATGCCAAGTTAAGTGTGTGTTTTTGATGACTGTGTGCTACTGGTGACTGAACAGCTTGAAATACTATTTTTTTTTTTAAAAAAAAGTTTTATAAAAATGCAGAATTTTGTTTTCTTTTTGCACACCCAATACCTCATTGTACTCTGAGGGAAAGGAGCATATGTCACTAACCAAATGTCTCTCAAGCTGATATCTTTCCCTCATAATTTTTGAAGACTCCTGTTGGCTCCCAAGAGAGATGCCCTGATATTGACATACGTGGTCACCATGACATAAAATGGCTTGTGGTGTGGGAAAACTCTAAATTCATTTTTGTATCCTCTACTCCCTGTACCATCAACATAGACTTAAACCCCTTCAAAACCAAACATCTATTGGAACCTGGACCCCTAAAATTGCTTTCTGCAGTCTATTGGGCAATCTGGACTTTGCAGTGACATTACTGAGTGTCCTCAAAAGAGCAGCGGTTTTCCTTTTATAAAGATTATGCATTGATAATCCCCTTTTCATTTCAGCTCCTGAAAGTCAGGTTCGGTTTGGGAAAAGTGATTAAACAACATCCTTAATGTGAAATGGCAACCTTCTTCTAAGTTCTTCCCTTTTTTCAAAGCATCAAAAGGGGACTTCATCGGGTTTTATAGTGGCATTCTGATTTTGGTAGTCTATATAAGAAGGGAGTTTGGGAGTCCTTGTATATTGTTAATGATTGTCTGCCCATATCCTGCCTGAAATATCATGACTGTTTAGGATAAGTATCTCTAATAAAGACACTTATTAAAGTTATTTTAAACCTAGACACAGTTTGGTTTGGGGAAAAATACCTGAACTTTATGCTATTTTACTTATATACACATTCACCCAGGCATAGTGTCCCTAATTTAGAAAGAAGAAAAATAAATTGAATTCAAAGAGGTCAAGTTTTTGCTGAAAATCATAAAAAGTATTTTAAACTCATAACTATTAAATTCCAAAGCCCGTAATCCTTTTATTTCAACTTATTTCTGCAATGCTGACTCTACATGCATGCACAAGGAGACTAGACTATAGAAAAATTATTGGAAAGTTTAAAGAATGAAGTGTTTAAAAAGTGATTGGTCAAGAGGTTAGCCTGACACTTCAGTGGACATCATGCTCAGTGGAATTGTGTTCCCAAGTGATACTAATTAGCATACCACAGGAGGATGCTAAGCCAAAGGAACCTCTAGTGTGAGCTAGAAGCCAGAGGTTTACAAGATAGATCCAGAATTTTCCAAGGGTGTCAAAGAATGGCAAAACACAGGCTGAAAAGGCCAAGGAGAAAATGGAGGTACACGAGAACATAGGAAGATCATCCACAGATTGATATGGTTCCTTCATATGGGTGCAACGAGAGAGGGAGAAAAGATGGAATCCCCACCTCAGGGTCAGATTTCAGAGGGCCTGTACAGCACTTGTTATATAGAAGCTTCCAGGGCATGGATTTCAATAGTTACTTTGCAAACGAGACACTGGAAGCCTCACTGGCTGATCCACAGAACTATTTGTTTGGAACTCCAGAGAATTCTTAGGCTGGCCTTGCAGCAGTCTCACGTTCTGTAAGTGGGAGGCAGCTGGAAAAGACTGAACACTGTAAAAGATGACATGCAGGAACGAGGTCTGGGAGAATAGGAGACCACCTAGAAGGTGGTCTCAGTGGATGTAAAAATGGTTGTAATTGCCAGATATTTCACATTTCAACACAGTATTCTATTATTCAACCCAATGGAAGTAAAGCTGTCTGTTATTCCAATCTTCAGTTGTAACTGTGTTCCATCTGTAGCAATCTCCAAGAGCATTTTAATTCTCTGGAAGTATCTTGGCTACTTATTGGATTGTTTTTCCTTTAGCTTAAGTCTAATACGATAAGAGAGGCTCTAAGAAAGGATTAGTGATCCTCGACCTGTCCTCTAAGATGCGTTTACCACTAGTATTATGAATCAACTGAGCTGACTTAAGTAAAATAAACGACATCTTTTACTTTGTTTAATCTGGCAGCCAGAGAATCCAAGGTCTTTCTTAATTTTCTTGCCAAAGGTTCTACTGAGTTCATTGCAAATCTTTTCTCTCCTTGAAGGGGACATGGCCTCCTTTTCTTGTTGTCTGTCTTGTTCCCTACATCAATTCTGGGAGAAAGTGGGTGGTATTTTCCAGTACCACGTCAGAGAAGCCTCCAGCCTGTGTTCATCAGGGTACTGTCACACTGCCCTTCTTAGTTTACTAGGTTTTCCTCCTGATCCAATGCTAATCCTGGACTCCTTCCATCTCCAACTTCACTTAAAATCATAGGGATTAGAAATACTCATTTAAGTAAATATCTTTTCTGATGTCTTCTCCATAGACAGCAGAAGAAAATATCAAAGCAAACAATGACTGAACTGGTTTTTGTCTTCTAATGCAGGAATTGAAATCCATAGATACCGATAATGAATCTATTTATTAAGAGGTTATATGGGGTATCAACTCACTGATAAGAGATATGGCAATTTCAGTTGTAGAGTTCCTTGAAGGCTGAGAACTGGACCCACCCCTTTTCACACCATCTGACCCTGTCTTCACCACCCAAGTGCGTGATTGAGAAGGGGTCCCGTGTATGTGCTATTCAGGTATTAAGCTAACCAAGAGGCCTACCATAGGGTTTGGTACCCCAAGGTCATAGATACAACGAATACTGGATACAGTCTTCATGTATTCAATCTACTGAATAATATTTAGTCTTAATTTAGAAAGGGAGACAGTGGTCTCTCTCCTTTCTGTTACCCATGAATAATTTATTTCAGCATTTGCAAGGTAGAGGCAGAGGTGTCAGAATTTCAAGGTCAACCATAGATTCATAGTGAATTTGAGGCCAGCCTGGGCTACATGAAGTCCCATCGCAGAAAGCAAAAGCAAAACAAACAAAATAAAACAAAAAGATCAAATTTCAGAATCAATCCATGTGTTCTAGAATAGCTAGGAAAAAACACAGAGGTAACATCAAGAAATTAAAGATGCTCATATTTTTTGGAAGATGATGAACATTTTATACCATATTCTTCTTTAGCAAGTATATATCTAGATAGACATGGTAGAATGCACTTATGAAAAAAATATTTTTACAAATCAATGTGCACTAGAAAGCTGTGTATACATGACAGTTCATGTCACCAGTCTCATGCTTGGATATAATTTCTGCTATGTACAATGATTTCAGTCCTTGAGATTTTTTCTAGTATTGCTGATTAGAGGTATATCACTGATAGCCTTATATCAAACCATGTTTTATTAAAGATGATTTATCCATTTCTGCATTTATTCATGCATAGTTCATCATGCCATCTAAAGTCCCTTGATCATCAGTTTGGAATCATACATATGCAAAGTACACACTCCTAAGCCTCAAACCGCAACCTCAGGTTTGTGAAAAAACATACTCTGTCTTGCCCAAAGCCTCCTGACAGTGCCTATATGTATATGACTCACTTACTGACAAGCCTTCTGACCCTTCTGCATAAGATAGGGATTTTCAAACACTGAGCAAATATAACAAAAACAACAAAAGCTCTCCAGAGACTGCTGTGTGGTCTTGTGATTTTTCAAGGACGTTTTGCCAACGAGAATGAGGAATATGGCTATTGTAAATTCTTCCCTTAACCTGCTTTTACATAAGGGCAGAAATTATAGGATCGCTGTGTATATAAAATAAGAACTCAGAAAGTTGAGGAATTCTTGGGCCAGAAGGTAGCAAATACACTTCAGGAGAATAGGGGATCCCTCCCTGGTCATTCATTTCACATGGGATTTATGGCCTCTGTGGATTCAATAAAAGTAGCTAGACATTCTGAGTTTATCTTTAGTTAGACACCAGATGTAACTTAAATATTTCTATCAAATACTACTGTTATGATTTATTGTAATATAGATGAAATAAGTTACATTTAGGCTCTTAGGCTAGCTTGTATTTCTTCAGTAAAATCTTTTGTGAAATCAATGTACCTCATTTATATTGGAACTTTTTAAACTTGTTTTCTTTATTAAAGAAGTTGTTATGAATTTAGATAATCTAAATTAATTGGAGATACAGGAAATTACATTTTCAATTTATTATCTTGTTTATTTTTCCTGATTTTTTTAATATACAGATAATAACATGATGATAAAGACAGAGATATTTTCTTGCAAATGCTATAGAAATCCTACTTTATTTACATAAACTATAACATTTATTCATTAATTTATTCAACAAATGCTTGCTATTCATTTGCACATACAGTAGTTTGTTGTAGATGCTGGGTACTATACTAAGTGAGACACAAATACTGAAGGGTGAAATGGGACAAGATGCTTTGCAATGCCTCTAAATGCATGAAAATATGAAACAGAGGTATCTTTTTAAGATGATAACTTTCTGGGATTTTTCATTTCTTTCCCTCTCTTTGTTCTTCTTTTCTGTTTCTTTTTCTTTAATAGAACAGGATGGTAGACATATTGAGAATGAAGTAGCACATAATGTTTGTGAGAAATGAAATAATACACCACGATTAATGGGTTCGTACAATACAAAGCAGAGCAAGATCACGAGCACACCGAAGAAGTTTCTTGGTCACAGAAATTCTTGGCTGCAGCCACAGTGTAAAAGTATGATAGTAACCATGGAGGTGTGATTTTAAACAACAACACAGTCAGGACTTTGGGTGGTGATTTTAAACTTTTGTGAGCAAATATGGTATGCAAGCCATAATCAACAATGATTCTATTTAATCTTTCTCAGCTTCTCTCATGCCTGGAATTTCTATGTGGAATATTTCTGCTTACTTTTTAGAACGCTCCTTCATCTCATGTTTTCCCTACAGCTTTGTTCCTCCTGTGTGCTCTTTAGTTTGACATTAAGACCCAGTCTGCTGCAATTGTACTAGCATTGCCTCTGCAGGCACTGAAGTTTATGTGAAAAGTGATTGTGACTGACTTATTTTTGAATGTCTGTGTCTAGCTTATGGAATAAAATGGATCAGAAAGCCCATCAATGCTCACTCAAAGACTGAATGAGCAATAAGCCCTTCTAAAGAAAGGTCAGGCCCTAGTCAATATTGCTTTACCTCTTTCTCCTTTCCCTCAGAAACATTTTCAACTAGATTATTTACAAATAAATAGTGCATTTTATTAGACCTGCCTTCGGTGAATAGTTTAGAAAATTCTAAAGATTAAAGACCAGGTAAAATATGGGAGAGCTCTACCTACTAAGTATGACCACAGATAACATTGTGGAATGTGCATTTATTATTATTTTTTTCTTGTAGAAAATAGATTCTGAGCTAGGCGGTGGTGGAGCATGCTTTTTTAATCCCAGCACTTGGGAGACAGAGCCAGGCCAATCCCTGTGAGTTCAACGCCAGCCTGCTCTACAGAGCGAGATCCAGGACAGGCACCAAAGCTACACAGAGAAACCCTGTCTTGAAAAAACAACAATAAAACAACAACAACAAAAAAAGTAGATTCTGTCTTCTTTCACACTGTTGTTCAGTTAAGCATCTTAAAATGAAATCATGCAGATTATTAAATTTTCTTCCATATCAAACAAATATTTTTAATAATTCCATAACATGTTTGCTGTAATTTATTGTCTTTTTTTCTTTCAGAACGTCCATGTCTTCTTGAGTTTTGATTTTAAAGAGCTTCTCATTGTCATAATGAGGTGGATTATTGCTGCAAGCCACAGGAAAATGTAATGGAATCCAACTATGATATCAAGGACCTTTCCAAAGGTCAAGCCATGGCTTCAGAAGTCTTGGTGGTATCATAGCTTTTGTATATATATTAGCTGATTCCTACGATGATTTTCTTGTATGCTATGTGTGGTTCCAAGAACTTCTAAAGGTGTATTTATCTAAAATACCTATCAAGCATCCAAGGTCAAATGATCTGCTGAACTAAGATGTTTCCCTTATAGAAACAATGCCTGCCTCTTATGTCAGACAGATAGCTTTATTTCTTGTGCAATTTTAGCTGAGACCCTCCTTTCTTATACAGCCTTATTAACATTATAGACTCCTAACTTCTTACCTAACCACTTCTAGGAATGGAGACTGAGAAAGCCTGATAGTAACTGCCTAAGGAAAATTCTTACTTGACTTTATGACCTTGTAGGAATTCAAGCCTGATGACCTGACTGGAGGGTTTGGATTGCTGCTATTGTTTGGGTTTATAAGTGTAAACTTCAGAGACTTAGAGAGGATTTTGAGGATTTTGAATGGAGAACTAGATAGAGAACCAGAAGAACGAGGTAGAAGATGAGGAAGAGCCAGATGGGAAAGAACGAGATGGGTAAGGATGAGAGAAGAAAGACCAAGATGGGGCAGAACTAAGATGAGATAATTAAGATAGAACTTAGAAGGGATAGCAGATAAAGATAGAGAGAAATTAGGCAAGAAAGGAGCTAGGCATAAGAACAGAAATTAAGCTGTCTAGATAGGATTTTATCCCAGATAAATAAAGTAGAGAGATGAAGAGCTTGGTGTACTTAGATTCATTTCCCAAAAACAATTCATACCATTTGTAGTTTCTCTTCTGGGACCAGTCTTAATAATATTCAAGACCTGGCACCCAACCTGGGGCATGAAGCTATGACCCTGGTATTAAGAATCATTTAAAGGGTTACAAGTTATCATCCTCTGGACCACCGACATGCTGTCTAGCTGCAGGTCTACACCCCATCCTCCAGCCCACACAGATATGCTGTCCAGCTCAGCCCTGTGCCCCACCCTCCAGGCCACAAGACAGAAAATCCTATTATACATGTCTTACAAAGCCTGAAACAGCCTGCACTTCCCGGGTTTCCACTGTATTCTAGCCTCCAGGACCTCCAGCTTTGTCCCCATATCAGCAGGAAGCAATCATGAACAATTTCTACAACCCGGCTAGCTCAGTCAGTAGAGCATGAGATTCTTCATCCCAGGGTCATGGGTTGTGAAGAATGACCTCATTGACTGTCTTGTATACATATCACTTTATGTGAACTCTAATGTTGAAGTATTGGCCACCAGACACAAAATACAGCCAAATACTAGCAGTGACAAGAGTAACCTGGGTTTTTCTTTGTGTTAAAAAAAGTGAAAATCTTACTAATACTACTTTTCAAAATTTGAGATAGATTATCTTCTTTCTAATAGAAATTATAATTGCCCTCTCATATTACAGTTATATTTGTTATGAATGTATATTCCATCAAATATTTTATGCCTTCAATTTGGTGAAATGCATGTTTTATTCACTGACTCCATAAAGCTGAATAACTTGACACATCTGGGAGATTTATTACATTTTTATTGTTATCTTAATCACAAAAGAAAGATCTTGGTTGACTAATATTTGCCCAGGTAGCAATAAAAGTTCTTGCTCTTTTGATTTGTTTTAATGATACTTCTTTGTCATGTTTTGGCTCTAAGGTTCATTGATAAAAAATTAATATGTCTTAGAAATTTGCAGATGATGCCTCTGTACCAACTACATTGACAATATTTAGGTTAGAACTGTATTATATTCTTAGTGGTGGTATACATACCCATAGTGCTATACTTATACTTTAAGACAACAATAGATTCTTGATTAGGACCATTTATTGTCATATAAATTGAAGATTATGAGTTTGAATGATGTGATGCTTTTAGAGTATTTATTGAATAACTATAAATGATATGCATAATTTTATACATTCCTTTTATTGGCTAGCTCCAGAGAAAACTATTCCAGAACTTACTTCCTCCACAACTTCAATCTATCTGTTCACAATGACTTCATAGTTGCAGACCAATGAGTGGCATTGTAAGAAATTAAATTGGCCATTATGTCTATATTTATATGATAACATAGAATATTAGAATATAAAATACTGTAAGTACACACATACGTGCATATATATGAGTATATGTGTATGAATATACATGTTTATGGAAGCAATATATATATAAATATTTTAAAACTATATGAATTATTAAATAGTAAGCATGGGGGTGTTTGTTCTATACTAATATAACTCTGTAAATCTTTTGCCTGGTAGGAATAATCCTACCCAAACAGTGCCTGTCTGAAGTGCCATGGGTCTTCCTAATACTGATATATTTAACTCTTCACCCAGTTTTATTTTTGATCCACTAATCCATTTGTTATCATTCATTGCATAAAATTTTAGATTATTGCCATATTTAAATACAATGTAGTTATTGATTGTAAGATGAATAAAAAACCCTGAGATAGATATTAGGGTGAAAACTGAAAGATCAGAGAAACACAACAAGCCACAGTCAACCTCACCTCACCAACTCCTCAGCCTCTTGTTTCCATGAATCCTCAGACTGAAAGCTCCTGAGTCCTCCCCCCTGAGGGTCTCACTTGAACTGCTGCTAAAAAGCTTCTAGTTCCTGGTCCTCATGCTTTATATATCTTTCTGCTTCCTGCCATCACTCTCTGAGATTAAAGGCATATGTCCTTCCCAAGCAAAGACATGAGATTCAAGTGCTGGGATTAAAGGTGTGTGCCACCACTGCCTGCCAGTTTTCCAGTGTGGCCTTGAACTCACAGAGATCCAGATGAATCTCTGCCTCTTGAGTGATAGGATTAAGGATGTGTGCACACCACAATTGATAATAACTTTTTGACAACGTTGGGACAAAATAAGACATCAAAGTATTGACTCAGTGACATTACTGTTTATAGACCTTGGAAATACTAAAGGCTACTGACTAATTATCACAATTATTCTCTTCAAATTTTAAAACAAAAAATGATGGTATATATAGTAAGTTTAAATTACCAAGTTGCCCGAAAAACAATAGAGAATCTTTGCTTTGGTTCTAATTTGCCTTAAAAAGTTTGTTTACATTTAAATTTCCATGAATATTTACAATGTTTGATTGGTAACATGGCAAAAGGAGATCTCCCAATCTGTCCCACTATGAATTATAAACTACAGATAGCAGCACAGGGCTTGATCTTGATTTTGTTAACAGGAAAGCAAAATGTTCTCTGGACAGACAAATTAGTGGATTATAGATGACTGAGTTGGACAATTTTCTTCTCAAAGTCTTAAAGAATTAAACAAAAGAGACTTTTTGGAAATACATTATCTAGGTAGTAACATGCGAGGAAGTGGCTGAAATATATGTTCATTGTAGAGAGCCAAAGAGGGTATCAAATCTCTGAGAACTGGTTACAGGCACTTTTGAGCCACTCAGCTTGAGGTCCTCAGGAAGAGCAAGAGCTCTTAACTCCTGAGCTACCTCTCCAGGTCCAGTTTTAAAATATTTAAGAGTTCCTACATCTGACAGTCCTTGTCTTTCTGTCTGCCTGTCTGTCTGCCTGTCCGTCTGCCTCTCCCTCTCCCTCTCCCGCTCCCTCTCCGTTTCCCTCTCCCTCTCCCTCTCCCTCTCTCTCTCCCTCTCCTCCCCCCTCTCTCTTCTCTCTCTCTCTCTCATCTATCTATCTCTCTATCTTCTATCATCTAAAGCTCTACTTCAACATCTGTTATAATTAGCTATAGATAATAAAATGGAGATATTATTGTTCAGGTTTTAGCCTCTTTTTGTAATGAATGTTTGCTAAGAATAATCATCTGAATGAATAGTAAAGAAATCAAGGCTTCTCTACTTGTCCTGCCATTGTTGGTTTTATCACTTTAAATCCACCACTGTTCTTTTGATTTATGGCTTTTTTTAAAACAAGACTTTGTTAACCTCTACAAGGTTTCTGAGATCCTGGGTGATGAAAATGTCATTGGACTCAACTAAGCCAGGAATTTCTAGACCCAACATTCACTAAATGGGGGTCTCTTGTGTGTACACGACCCTAGCATTTCTTACTTCCCATTTTCTATTTAGCAAAAGGTGTGCATGGCTGTTCTCTCTGAGTTTCAGTATCCAGTGCAGAGAGAGTAACAAAAGAATCCTGCATTTCTCTTGCAATGCTTTTGTTTTCTTGATGAGTTACATAATTTTCAGCATTTGTATTTCAATTGAGTCTAGTTGCAGTTCCTAAATATCTCACAAATGAAGTTTCTCAGAAAAGACTCTTCTATTATAAATGTAGGCAAAAGATGGAATCATTAGGAGTTGCCTACTACTCCAGTTAGTACCATGTAGGGACATCTCTTTGGGGTACTGGATACACCTATTTACAATGTCTAATACCACAGTGAGAGGACATAGGTGTTCCTTTCTCAGGGGCTTTGTTTGAAAATATATTGGGTAAACTAACACCACGCCTTGCACTAACTATGTGAAGTTTCCCTTTTCCCCATACATGAGGTAATGATGTAGTACAGTGGCTTATCAACAGCCATCAATAAACAAACCACATGCTCCCAAACTGAAACAAGTTCCAAGACTTATAAGACAGGAGAGGACAAATAAAATAATGTATATCTAGATATGTATACATAATTGTAACAATATAGTAGAAGTACATAATCAACACCATACCAGTTTATAGAAATTGAGTTTTATCATATTGAAAGAGGTGGCAAATCATTTATAAATTAACGTTATCATTTTTGAAGCTGACAGCAAATTTCCCTATTAATGAGATGCATGTGCTTATTTTCTTGTACATAAGGAATTAACTTGTGGTTGAATATTTGAGATTATGGGGCATAGAGTGTCTTTTACATTTTCCAGAGGTGACTGACAATTTGATTTATAATTGTCACTGCTGGGAACACACAAAATAAAAAGCCATGTTTAGAGATACTTCAGAAATCATTAGAAATTCTGTACTAATCTTGAGCCAAAATTCATCTCACAATTCTTTGTAAAACTGAGTTAGCAAATCAAACAATGATTTCAAAATGAATCATTCTAATCCAATATTATCCAAAGGTATAATAATTTGATACATGTTGGAGAATGATGGGATCCTTTGCCCCATAATTAACCCATTGCTTGTATAACAACAGAAAAGTTCACTGCCAACTATAACATATGCTATTCTTGAATCTCAGTTGAGGTATTTTGGGCAGCATTTATTGGCATTTCTCGGTATCATGGCTTCTGCAGTATGAAGTGCACATGCTCTGTGCTTAGAACTGAGGCTTCAGTGAAGTCACACAAACAACATGGAAGACCTAGGATTTGTCATGTGTTTAATCTTGAGGCTTTTATTTTGGTTGTGTGTGTGTGTGTGTGTGTGTGTGTGTGTGTGTGTGTGTGTGTGTTGTATGCAAGTATTCTCATGCACTACATTCATAGAGTGCCTACAGAGGCCAGAAGAGGGCATTGTGCCTCTGAATTTAAGTTAAAGATAGCTGTGTCACTGTGATGGGTGCTGGGAATCAAATCCAGGTCCTCTGGAAGAGCTGCTAATGCTCTTAACCACTAATCCATCTCTCCAGCCTTTTGCTTGATTTTTAAAATCAATTTTTGGTTGTTGGGTATTATTCAAAAACTTTTAACTTTTGACAAATTTTTCATGACTCACAGTTCTTCAGGTGACCTCACAAGAAATTTCTAGGAGCTAGACATTATATTATCTGAACTCTATACCTAATAAACCACAAACTTCCATACCCCTCTCACCTCATTTTCTAGTAACCATCATACTATTTTCTCCTTCTATGAGTTTGCTATTTTAGGTCTAAGAGAAATAGTGCAGAAATTGTCCTGTGACTAACAACTGGAGCAAGTATATTGTCTTATAGTTCCATTTATGTTGTTTTGAAAGGCAAGGTTGCCATCTCTAAGTTTCGATAATATTTCAAGATATATATTAATTATGTTTTTATTTATATATTCATCTGCTAATTGACATTTAAATGTCAATATTTTATCATTTCAATAATGGTATATTGAACATAGGATGATAAATAGTTTTTGTTATCTCAATTTTAGTTCTTTTGGTATATCCTCAGAATTGGGATACTTAGGTCACATGGCAGAACTATTTTTAATTTTTGTGGGTGTGCCATCCCATTTCCATAGTAGTTTGTATCATTTCATATTGCCATTAACAGTTTAATGATTCTCTTTTCTTGACACCATCTTCACACTTATCTCAAAGAGTCATTCTAAAAGATTTCAGGGTGATTTCTTCCTCTGGTTTGATTGTATTCCATGTAGCTTTGTGAAACTGAGCATATACCAGCCAGCCATTTTCAGTTACTTTGAGGTAGATGCCTATTCAAATTGCTTGTCCATGTTTTTTGTCAGGTTATTCTTTCTTTGTGATTGATTTTTGGTAGAAAAACATTTCTAAAAAACAAGTATTGAAGAGGGAGAAGAAGTTTGATGCAAAATTACAATTGAATTAGAAGGTGTTTGTGTTTTGTGGAGTGTACACTGTCCAGTCCTAGCCTTCAAATAGTGTGATTCCTCCTCATTTCAGCATTATGTGTTAATTTCAGATATTGGAAAACTTTCCTTTAAATACTTAGAAACAGAAAATAATTTGTGCTTGTGCTATTAGGCTCTAGGAAGCTGGCAAACATTACTTCCATACCACCACCAAGTTTAGATCAGTTATAAAAGTTGGACTCGTGAACACTAGATGGCGGCATTTATGAAAAATTTAATTTGAGTAAGCTTCTGTGCTAAAATAAATTTTTTAAGCAACTTTTTTTCCTTATTTTTTGTTATTGTTCAATTTGTTTACTATTTCAAAAATAAAAATAGAAAAAGATTAGAAGCACAAGAGCCAGGAAAGAAGGTCCTGTGCCTCTTTACCCCCTATCCTCTGGACAACTGGGCAACTCACTGCTGAGTACAGGAATCTCCAGGCTTCTGCCCTTGAACCATTCCCAGGTGGGTGATTAAGAGCTGACATGCTGTGTAAAAGGACTGTGATCAGCTAAGTTTGCTGAAGGGGAGAGATTTGAAAGACATTTGTTCTGAGTGCATGTTTGTCTTTACAAGTAGTTGAGTGTTTAGGGAAATACCAAGTACACAGATTAAAACTTTGGGCACTCACCTTACTCTATCTTCCGATGGCCCAATGACGTGGGTGAAGTTGAGTCATACTTTATAGGCAAGAATGTGAAATTTTAGAGTGATTAAGAACTTCTGACCTTTCATATCATTTTAAGTGACGAAATTGAATTTAAAATTCACATCCTTTTGAGTCTAGATTGTGATCTTAGCCATTTTGTTTTATAGTTATTGAAATCAAGACTTTACTTGATTACTGTAAAATATACAATTTTGTGAACTTTAATTACATCAGGCTAAAGTTAAATTTGACATTGAAATGATTTTCTCTGCAAAGGAATCAAATTACCTTGAAAACAATGGACCCTTAATATTTAGAGAAGTGATTTGATTATTTTGATTTTGTTAGATTGAGACAACCAATTCAGACTAAATTTATGTATTTTTCATTTGTCTTACTGGGTGTTTGGATATGGCCAGCAACTTTTGTAAATGAAGATTACAAATTTCATGCTTATGATCCTCACAAATCAATGATAGATAAGATTCAAGAAAAAAGAAAAGTAAAGAATCAATTTATACTATTGTTAAAACTTGTCAGTTGTGTTTAATGGCTTCAATGATTGTATCCACAGTTGCACAAAAAATATAAAAAGGAAATGTATAGCATTTAATATAACAATTTCATTAGCAAAATAGAAGTTATGCGCAATTATGTTTAACTTAACATATTACTGTATGTTACATTTTCCTCTTGAATATTAGTGCTTTGAATATTGATGATAACATTTTATTCTTAAACACAGATAATAGCTGCCTGGTTTGGAGTCTCCCTGGATTGTAGAAAAAAATTGTAACTTTCATGTTTTCAGTTTAAAAATCATTTAATAAATTAAAATTCTAAACTTTACAAGGTGTATTATTTTGGACATTAATTCCAAAGGTATATTCTATCTAAACGTGAGAGTATAGAAGTCAATTATATATTTAATAGGATTATAATATTTTAAATTAAGAAAATGAATAGGAAACTATAAAATTTTGAGAAAATGCTAATTTTTGTAGTGTTTGTGTGTGTGTGCATGTGTTCACGCAGACACACACACACACACACACACACATGCGCACGCGCGCACGTGTGATGATGTAAGAAAGGGATACTGAAAACAATTACCTAATATGAAAATTTTCAGATCTTCAATGGCTTGTCATTTATGAATATTAGGCTTTGCTTTAATTGGGCAGATAAAAAAAGCCCTTTAGTACATGACATTATTGTCAGTTTGTTGGTCAGACCAAGTTAAAACTATTTAATTGCAAACTGATAATTGTGCAATGTAGAAAATCTGTAAAATAGATAAAAAGACAAAATCTTATCAAAATACACATATTGTTCCAGCCACAAATAAAAAACATCCATGTTCAGGATCTCCTGTTCTAATGTCTTTCTTTCTCTCTTTCTTTCTTCCTTTCTTTCTTTTTCTTTCTTCCTTCCTTCCTTCCTTCCTTCCTTCCTTCCTTCCTTTCTTTCTTTCTTTCTTTCTTCCTGTCTGTCTGTCTCTCTCTCTCTCTCTCTCTCTCTCTCTCTCTCTCTCTCTCTTTCTTTCTTTCATTTTTTGTGCTGCTTGTCTGCGAATGTGAAAAACATAGGCTAGACCCACATGAATGCAAACACACATTTCACATGCACACCCATATGTCTCCAAACAAGAATAACTTTGAATATAATACCATAGAATCTGTTACCTGTTTCCTAACGACATGATTCTGTATGCATGCCTACTAGTTCAAAAATGTTCTTTGAAAAATGTAATTCATGTCACTGAATGAATTCAGCAACATTTCCATTCACATAATAATGAACTTTCAAGTTATTTGCTATCACTCCATATAATAAATAATTGAAATATACAACTGTATATACATATGTTTAAATTCTTTTTCTGATTATTTCTTTTTGGAAAGTTTCAGAAATGTTTGAATAAAAAGGAAATATTTGAAAGATTTCTTATATACATTCCACGTTAATTTCCACAAATCATTTATATTTTTTTTCACTTTCATCAGGAACTTATTCAATGGATTGTCATAAGACAAATACACACACGCATACATGCACACACACGTCAACTTTTTTAGTATTTGTAGTTTTAAACCCTTAATAATTGTAAAATGTAAATTTTAATAAATATAAAAATATAGCACCCATTGTTGTCTTAAGTTTCACTACATTGGTTAGTGATGGAGAGGATTCACTCACATCTTTGCCTTTTATTTATGTCTTTGTGGTACACAGATTGCTTATGCACCTCTTTGAAATAAAAATACAAGAAGCATCTAATTCTAAACAATGTGATTGTCACATAGCTACCATTCAGTTTAAAGGCAGCTCAGTTCTTTTGGTTAAATTATGAATAATGCATAAAAGGAAACCTGTGAAAGAGAAAAAGTACGCTACTTGTGGTGGTGTTTTTTTTTTTTTGATGAAAATGAGTTGAGCTTTCAAGTATTTTTTGCTTTTTGCTTTCTTTATATTACCTTGATTAAATTGTGTTTTCATAATGTTTATTCAGTTAACCTTGATATTTTTAGTACTTATCTGGTCTTGGTGCTTATTTTGAAGTCCTCTTCTTTTTTGATTTATATGTTGTAAGTTGATTTATCTGTCAAAAATCATTTCACGGTATAATATACTGCCAAGAAATCCATTTCTTATGGTATGTCTATGGCTTTCGGACATAAGTTTCTTGTGAGTATAAGATACACACACATTCACAATTTTTCAACAATACTTTCCACTCTTGAAGCAGCAAGGGAGAATCTGAAAAACTAAGACATTCCCAGGTACGACCTGGTAATGGACTTCTGTAGCTTCCTAATGTTTGCTATTGAGTACTTAGACATAAAAGAGAAGTGAGGATGTTCATTTGAATACTAGCAGTTGAAAAATAACCATGTTATCTTAAGTATAAAACATTCATGTGAAACTTGCATATAAAATACATAAATATATATTACATATGGTATTTTATATATCAACAAATGTGATTTATATCGTATATATTTCATATAACATTAATATTACATATGATATAACAAACCTAAGTTGTTATTAAATCTCTTTTTAGTAGAAAACGTTGGTTGAATTCCAGGGGAAACATGGAGAAGGTATTTTATTTTCAGCTAAATCTGTGGGCGATTAAAAATTATTTCCTTCCACAATGGGGGTCTGAAATTTTATATATTTCCTTGAATGGACTATAGGATGTTCATAAACTAACAAAACATTATTTCTGATGAGTCCATGGAGATATTTCTGGAAGGGACCAACATTTGAATGTGGACTGAGTAAGGCAATCCACCCTCTCTAGTAATGTGTGCAGTTCATTCAATCCCTCAGGCATCGCAAACAGAACATGAAGGAAAAGGATGGATTACTTCACTCTCAGTGCTCCTGAGCCAGGATTTTCTGGCCTTCTGTTCTTGAGCATGGCATCTTTGTTCTAAGGCCTCCAGATTTCAGGGTTTGGAACCAACCACTCCTTCCTAGGTCTTAGATTGGGAACTGGAGATTTAAGCAAGAGTTTCCTGTAGATGTAACCAACCGTCTTATTAAATAAGAAACACAGAAACAATGTAAAAGAGAAAGCCGAGAAGTCAGAGCTCAGAGCTAAAATCTCACCCTTCCTCCTGCTGTCCCAGCTTCGCGAAAAGAGAGCTACTTCCTGTCGGTTCGTATTTTTAAAGTATGTTGTTCTGCCTTCTCATTGGTTGTAAACCCAAACACATGACTGCCTCGTCACTGTCTGAATGTACAGCCCCCTAGGTCTTAAAGGCATATGTCTCCAATGCTGGCTGTATCCCTGAACACACAGAGATCTTATGGGATTAAAGGCGTGTGTCGCCACCGCCACACTCTTGCTATGGCTCTAATAGCTCTGACCCTGAACACACAGATATCTATGGGATTAAAGGCTTGTGCCACCACCGCCACACTCTTGCTATGGCTCTAATAGCTCTGACTCCCAGACAACTTTATTTATTAACATACAATCAAAATAATAATTCAGTACAATTAGATTATCACCACATTTCCCCTTTTCTATTTTAATAAAAAGAAAAAGAAAGCAAAAGGTTATAACTAACAAAAGAAAAACTATATACAAAAGTACAATAACTATATACAATATATACAAGTAATAAATACCTAAACAGGTATTTGACAAATCAGAGAAAATAATTCCATTATCTATCCTATTTTGGTAAATCCAAGATGTATCTAATGTACTTTCTATCCTAATTAATTTTCAACTATAACTAACTAATCTTCAACCATAACTAACTAATCTTCAACTCCCTCAGAGACCCAAGAAGGGAATAATAGTAGCTAACAAAAATAAAAACAGGAAGTGCATGCAAGCAACTTCCAAAAAATTTTTTGAGTTGACAGAAACAGCCAGCTGCCTGGGCAGTCACCTGAGGTTTCTCCGCAGTGTTGGGGCATCATCTTCAGCCTATAGGCTTAGTGTATCTGACAGACTCATTTGTGAAGTAGGATGTACACAAGGTCAACAGTTCAACCTCACATTGGGTGAGAGCAGTCCACATACCAGAAACACCTGAATTCCACTAGTGTCCTGTCATGATTCAGGATTTTAAATTCTGGAAATTGTTGACAGTTTTTTAATTCAGCTGTCCATTCTTCTTGGCTGTGTATATATGGCTTCATCTCAGCATCCCCTTCTTCTCCACATCCCTCTATTAAATGCCAGTCTACTTTTGAGAGGCATGAGCTTTCAGCTGCTGTTCCATTGTACAACAGAATCCATCGGCCCTCTGCCTGTTAAGCTGCCTTCGAAGAAAAGGGCACCGTACCTTTTCCGGATGCGAAGGCCACTTCAGGGATGGGGCCATATTGTCCTGGCCTCAGAAGATGCCTTTTGATAAAGCCATAACCACACTTGTTTTGGCAAGAATCAGTAGTCCCTTGTTTCGTGATCTGTCTGTCCATTTTGTCCTGTTGATTCGAGGATACTTTGTTGTCCAGTGGCTAACTTTTGCCAGAATGAAAGTTGACTCCATATGCAGTTTCTTCAATGCCCATATTTTCTCTAAAGTAGATTGGTACTGCCAGGAGCCGACATGTCTCAAAAAAGAAAAATTTTCTAAGTTATTAAAACATTTTAAATGCCATATTCTGTAGATCTCTGAAGGGTTTGAAGATGACCTGTCTAAAACATCTCTGCTCAATTTTTAAAACATATCTAATATGACTACAAGTTCTATGATAATGTCTAACTACTAGCTTTCATTTCTTTATATCCTAATAGTTGATAATAATAACATTCAAGGATCAGAAATTTGCATTACATTGTTAAATGGATGGAATAAATACAATTAGAAATATACATATAGCATTTTCTAACAATATCAGTTTCAAATTTGTGTACAATATAAAACAATTCAATCCAATGTAAAGTATTTAAAACTAGTAATTGTCTTTTTCTTTTCTTTCTTTCTCTTTTTTTTTAAACAAGAACCTTAAATCTAATCTCCTTTGCTTAGCCTTTTTCCTAACCCTTGACAACAACTTGTAACCAACCCCCCTAAATACTGAAAATTATCCCAGACCCAAAACCCATTAAAAAGACCAAAAAACCACCTGCCCCACACCACGTCTTTGGGAATGTGGGCGTCGTATTCTTAAAATTGCTTCCTGCTGGGTATGGGCGAAGTTTTCTTTATCCTGAAAGAAAAATTTTAGGTTAATTGTCAAATTCTAGAAGAGGTAACTATATCCTTCATTATCCAGTCTGTGTATAATGCCAAAGTTGAAGGTTTATCTCAAGTCCTTATTCAAGTAGTCTTTGAGACTGGATCATCTCAGCTAGTCATCTCAAATTTGCTCTGAGCACCTTGTAGTTCAAAGCTGATCTATGGATGATGTTTGTCAGCTTAATGATATTATTATTGTCCACGTGGAATTGTTGTTGTTGTGGGGCCCCATCTTCTTTCTGGAGACTTCAGTTGATGTTAGGCCTGGCCATGATTTCCTGCAGAAAACTGATAAGAGACTCGAACACAAAAACATATATATGCAGCTAGCCTTTTTTCTAGAATTAGTTAGTACTCTATGTGACCATTCATATCTTAACAAAGTTTAAAATGTATATATATATATTAATCTTGTAAATTTCGATATAAAATTTATACTTTGAGAAAAGTTTAAAGAATCAGAATAGAATCAAAGAGTTGAGATTTGTAATAGAATAGTCCCTTAATTAATTTTGCTTTTGTCCTGTACCATAGCAGAAGATGGCTCTTATTCTGGCATGATACAGGGAGTTTGCATTTTCCTTTTAAAAACATGCTTGATTTTAAAGAAGGAGAGAGCCATTCTCCAACTCCAAAGTCAGCTTTAAATTTTAATTGAACTGGGACTATTAGAAAACCAAGAGTGTTAAATCTTTAGAGAAAAGCAGAAACAAACATTTAGGAAGACATAAAATTTTTTTAGATAATATATACCCATACACCGTTTCACTCTGTTTCTTGGGATAGATGATTTGTCCCTTTTCTTCAGTTGTCTCATTTGTCCAGTGTTCTTCAGATTCCTTAACCTTCATTCTCCTAAAAGACAAAAACAAAAACCTTTCCCCAAGACTAATTTTGGGGATGTTCCTTTTTGGCAAGTTATTATCTGATGAAATGAAAAGGCATGTTTTATTGATACAAGTTAGTTTAAATTGGATGTTCATGCTGGTTGATGAACTATCACCTCCTCTAATTAAGAGGTCTCTCTTGTTCAAATCGAACCTTTATCAATTTTGATGGTACCCACAGCTTATCTTCTCCTGTAGAAACAAAAGCAAAACCACGTCCCCAATGTAATACATACCCTGGTTTCCATTCTGAGGTCAGCACATCCTTAAAGTATATAGGCTGATTTAATTCTGTAGTTTTTTCTATTATCCAATGTCTCTCTGCAGCTGTTGTTCCTTTCTCATTGGCATTCAGAAAATTCAAAGTTAGAAGAGCATTATGCAGTCTATTTCTGGGGGTTTTTGTTACCCATTTCTGTTTATTTAGCATATCCTTTAGAGTTCTGTTTGATCTTTCTATAACTGCTTGACCTGTAGGATTATGTGGTATGCCTGTAATATGCTTTATATTGTAATAAGCAAAAAACTGTTTCATTTTAACAGAGACATATGATGGAGCATTGTCAGTTTTGATTTGTGCAGGCATACCCATGATGGCCATAACTTCTAGCAAATGAGTGATTACAGAATCAGCTTTTTCAGAACTCAAAGCAGTTGCCCATTGAAATCCTGAATAAGTATCGATAGTGTGGTGTACATATTTCAATTTTCCAAATTCTGCAAAGTGAAACACGTCCATCTGCCAGATTTCATTTCTCTGAGTACCCTTTGGGTTACATCCTGCTGGTAATGGCGTCTGATTGTAGAAGGAACAAGTAGGACATTTCTTTACTATTTCTTTGGCTTGTTGCCAGGTTATGGAAAAATCCTTTTTTAAACCTTTACTATTAACGTGATGTTTTTTATGAAATTCTGAGGCCTCCAGCACATTTCCTATCAATAATTTATCAATTTCATCATTGCCTTGTGCTAGAGGGCCGGGCAGACCAGTATGGGATCGAATGTGAGTTATATATAAAGGATGATTCCTTTTCCTGATTGTATCTTGTAATTGAATAAATAGTGAAGTTAATTCTGAAGCATCAGGGATAAATTCTGCAGTCTCAATATGTAACACCACTCTTTCAGCATACTGAGAGTCAGTTACTATGTTGAGAGGTTCTGAAAAATCCATTAATACCAACAGAATAGCATACAATTCTGATTTTTGAACTGAATTATACGGACTTTGAACCACTTTACTTAAATTTTCTGATTCTTAACCTGCCTTTCCTTCTTTGTTGGCATCTGTATAAAATGTACGAACTCCAGATATGGGTTTTTGCCGTACAATTCGAGGCAAGATCCAATCAGCTCTCTTTATAAGATCAATTCTATTGCTTTTGGGATATTTGCTGTTAATTTCTCCCAAAAAATTACTGCAAGCTCTTTGCCAAGGTTCACTTTCTGTCCATAATTTTTCAATGTCCTCCTTAGTTAATGGTACGACAATTTCTGCTGGGTCTATGCCTGCTAATTGACGAAGTCTCATTTTTCCTTTGTAAATCAAGTCAGAGATTTTTTCCACATAAGTTTTTAATTTTTTATTTGGTTTATTTGGTAAAAATATCCATTCCAATATAATATCTTCCCTCTGCATTAATATTCCAGTAGGAGAACGCCTAGAAGTTAAGATAACCAAAATGCAATCCAGCTTTGGATCAATACGATTCATGTGTCCTTCATGCACTTTCTTTTCTACCAAGGCTAATTCTTTCTCAGCTTCAGGTGATAATTCTCTTGGACTATTTAAGTCCTTGTCACCTTCTAAGGTTTTGAACAAATTAGTCAGTTCATCATTTTTTACCCCAACAATAGTTCGTAGATGAGAAATATCTCCAAATAATCTTTGAAAGTCATTAAGAGTCTGTAGTCTATCTCTCCGAATTTGCACCTTTTGGGGTCTAATTTTTTGTAGCTCTATTTTATATCCTAAATAATTAATAGAATCTCCTCTTTGTATCTTTTCAGGAGCAATTTGTAATCCCCAGCGAGGCAAAATTTTCTTTACTTCTTCAAACATTATTTCTAAAGTATCTGCATTTGAGTCAGCTAGTAAAATATCGTCCATATAATGATAAATTATAGATTTAGGAAATTTTTTACGTATCACTTCCAATGGCTGTTGTACAAAATATTGGCACAGAGTTGGGCTATTCAACATTCCCTGTGGGAGGACCCTCCATTGAAATCTTTTAACCGGTTGAGAATTATTATAAGTAGGCACTGTAAAAGCAAATCTTTCTCTGTCTTTTTCTTGTAAGGGTATTGAAAAGAAACAGTCTTTTAAATCAATAACTATGAGAGGCCATCCTTTTGGTAACAGAGTAGGCAAAGGCATCCCAGATTGTAGAGAACCCATTGGCTGAATTACTTTGTTAATTGCCCTAAGGTCTGTTACCATTCTCCATTTACCAGATTTCTTTTTAATAACAAATACAGGAGAATTCCAAGGGCTGGTTGATTCTTCAATATGCTGAGCATTTAACTGTTCTTCTACCAGCTCTTCTAAAGCCTGGAGTTTCTCTGTTGTTAAAGGCCATTGCTGGACCCATACAGGCTTGTCTGTTAACCATTTTAAAGGTAGAGCTGTTGGTGTCTTTGGAAGATCATCAGTTATTGTGCCCTGTTCTTGTATAATATGGATGGCTGGTGACCACTCATTAGAACAATATCTTCTAATATTTCTCTCAGTAATATGTGCTAGTTTATGATTTGTTTCTGAGATTGGAGGGATGTTAATCTGAGTATTCCATTGTTGCAACAAGTCTCGACCCCACAGGTTCATAGTTATGTTAGCCACATATGGTTTTAATTTTCCTCTCTGTCCTTCTGGACCTATACATTCGAGCCATCTTGCACTCTGTTTCACCTGAGATAATGTCCCAATTCCTAACAGTTGAACGTTTACCTCCTGAAGAGGCCAAGTTGGATGCCAAAATTCTGGTGCAATTATGGTAACGTCCGCACCTGTGTCTACCAGACCAGACAACAAAACACCATTTATTTTTATCGTTAATTTTGGTTTTTGTTCATTAATAGAAGTTTGCCAAAAAATTTTCTTTATGTTTTCTCCTGAATTTTCTATTCTCTCTGTTTCATCATTCTGACCATCATGATTTATTCCAATAGGCATTTGGTTATTTAATCGCTCTCCAGAGCAGGCATTTCCTCTATGGCTGCCGGAAAGGTTTGAACTGGATTTGCACTGGGGGCCTGCCTGAGGCCCCTCTGGGAGTTTCCCGAAGACTGAGGCAAAGGATTACCCTGTCTGTCCTTTGTTGATCTACATTCGTTGGTCCAGTGTTTTCCCTTACCACACCTTCTGCATACTCCAGAAGGAAGGGGCATTCTGTTGCCATTGTTCCTTGAAGAAACATTGTTTCTGGAAATGACCTGTCTACAGTCCCTTTTCAAATGTCCTTGCTTTCCACATCCAAAACATCTAAAACTCCTCAAACCTTTTGAAATTACTTCTCCTACCCATGTATCATCATGCTCATCAGCTTCAACATTAATTGTTTCTCTAATCCAATCTTCCATAGGTGCAGATCTTGCCCTTAATGGCCTGATTATTCTTTTGCATGCTGCATTCGCATTCTCAAAGGCCAAAGATTCAATTATTGCCTTACCAGCTTCTGAATCCGAGACCGTTCTCTTTACTGCTGAAGCCAGTCTTTGTAAAAAATCTGTAAAAGACTCTTTTGGGCCTTGCTTCACCTTTGTAAATGACTCAGATTTTTTTCCTGGTTCCTCAACTTTGTCCCATGCATTCAAGGCTGCCGTTCGACATAAAATTAGGGTTTGGACATCATATAAACATTGTGCTTGTGCTGAAGCATATTGGCCTTCGCCCATAAGCTGATCCTGGCAAACTTGTACTCCTTTATCCCTCCATTGTTTTTCTATGTTTTTAGCCTCCTCCTTAAACCAAGTCAGAAATTGAAGTCTCTGGCTGGGTTCCAGAACACCTTGTGCGAGGTCCCGCCAGTCCTGTGGTACTATCCTATTATATGTTGACCAAGTGTTTAACATTTGCTTTACATATGGGGAATGCATGCCATAAGATACTATTGCCTCCTTAAACCTTTTTAAATCCAACATTTCAATTGGAGCCCAAGTATTTTGTGTAGCCATTTGATCAGGCATCTGCTGTACGGTTACAGGATAAATTAAGGGTGACTGTGTGAAAACAGGCTTTCTTTCTGCAACCTTATGATCCCGACTTGAAACAACTTCACTGTTAATTTCTTCTGTCTGAATTTTTACAGGTTTAACAAGTTCTTCTAAAGCTGTTATCCTGGCACTTAAATTGACTATCTTTTTAAATATTAAAATGTGGATTATTATAGTGATGAGGTGCATAATTCCACCAATACTAATATTATATAGTTGTTCCATTGCCAGACTGCCTAAAATTTCGAACAAAAACCAATTTTCTTCCAATGTACACATAAAACCCATTTGTTTTTTAATGTGGAAAAAAATTCTCTTTTAGATAGTTTCCTTTAAAATATCTGATATATTATGACTTACCAAATCTGCGTAGAACAGTAGAAATCCGAGGGGATTTTCAAAGCAGCCACCTAGTGTCCCAGGTGTAAATCCAGAGAGAAAGAGAGAGAGAGAGAGAGAGAGAGAGAGAGAGAGAGAGAGAGAGGAAAGAGAGAACGCACAAGAAAGCGTAGCCGGCTAAAGCTTAAATGCAGCCACGTGTTCCCTCTTGTGCCGAGTCAAGGCTTGGGTCTGGCTTCCTTAAGCTCCGACCACGTGCGTTGGCTTTACAGGCAGGGCCCTGTTCGGCAGGGCAGGTCTGAGTTGTTTGTAGCACCGGCTTTAGGCAAGCTGCTCACAGACCTAGGCCCGGGCTAGAAGTTGCTACTCGGACTAGGACGCCAGCAGCTCGGACTAAGAAGCCGATCGCCGCCGGCCGCTGTGTGCCACCGCTGCCGCCGCCGCCGCCGCCGCGGGCCGCCTGCCGCCCTTGCGGGAAAGCGGACCTGCCGCCAAGCCAAGCAGTTTTTAATGGATTCTCGCCCCACGTTGGGCGCCAGATGTAGATGTAACCAACCGTCTTATTAAATAAGAAACACAGAAACAATGTAAAAGAGAAAGCCGAGAAGTCAGAGCTCAGAGCTAAAATCTCACCCTTCCTCCTGCTGTCCCAGCTTCGCGAAAAGAGAGCTACTTCCTGTCGGTTCGTATTTTTAAAGTATGTTGTTCTGCCTTCTCATTGGTTGTAAACCCAAACACATGACTGCCTCGTCACTGTCTGAATGTACAGCCCCCTAGGTCTTAAAGGCATATGTCTCCAATGCTGGCTGTATCCCTGAACACACAGAGATCTTATGGGATTAAAGGCGTGTGCCGCCACCGCCACACTCTTGCTATGGCTCTAATAGCTCTGACCCTGAACACACAGATATCTATGGGATTAAAGGCGTGTGCCACCACCGCCACACTCTTGCTATGGCTCTAATAGCTCTGACTCCCAGACAACTTTATTTATTAACATACAATCAAAATAATAATTCAGTACAATTAGATTATCACCACAGTTTCCTTGGTTGCCATGTCTGTACTGTCACTGAATTACCCTACTGGCTTTCTTTCATCCAGCATGTAGACTACAAAACAAGAACAGATCAGGAACCATCATGGTTTCTACAATCATGTGAATAAATTCCTACATGAAAAAAATCTACTTACCTTGGTTTTGTTTATTTGTGAAATCTAATACAGTAACTAAAATTTTCTATATTCATAGCATTGCATCACCTTTCATTATGGCAAAATCTCTTCACAGTCTCTAGGATACTTAATGGGGAAGACAGAAGTACAGCGATTTGAAGTGACATGGACTGAAATGTCCCAAGATCAGTTAAGACTGAAGTTTATTTACTCAAATAAGAAAAGGAGACATACCATGAGATAGAAGTAAACTGTTTGTGCTCTCTCAAGGGTTTGGAAATCAGATCTGTCTGCGCACACAAAAAAGACAATTAAATCTATCAGACTAGGTAGTAACATTACTCAAAATATTATGGTAATTAGCTCTATTAGCTCTGACTTGAAGCCAAATAGATTAATCTCTGCCTAAGTGGAAAATAGTTACTGAAGCAGTATTTATGGGGTGTGAAGTTCCCCTAAGTATATTTAAACAGAATACCATTTGTCTTATAAGAGCTATTCCTAATGCTCTACACTTAACCATTTTCTTTGATAATTACTTGCCTTATTTTGGATTTAAAAAGAAATCAGTTAAATAAATTCTCTTTAAATAGTACCTGCTGGACAAGTGAACATGTTTTTCCAAGGGGAGTCAGGGCATGAACTCAAGGCAGGAATCTGGAGGCAGCAGTTGATGCAGAGGGCATTCAGGAGTGCTGCTTACTGGCTTGTTCCTTATTCAGTTTGCTTTCATATACCCCAGAGCAGCTGCCCAGAAGTTGCACTGCCTACAATGAGCTGGTCTTTTTGCATCAATCACTAAGAAAATGCTTCACAGGTTTGCCTAGAGGCCAGTCTTATGGCGACATCTTCTCAACAACGGTTCCCTCTTCTCAGATAGCTCTAACTTTTTGTCAAGTTGACAAAAAACAAACAAACAAACAAACAAAAAACACAGAACATTATTACAATTACCTTTACTCTTTCCATTCAGTTACCTTCAAAACTTAGCATTCAAGATGAAACTCAATTTTGTCCAAGTTCTCAGTTGACTTTTAAAGATACATCACTTGTCATTTTTTATATTTCACATTTTCTTTTTTAGAGAATTCAGCCAGAGAAAACATGTGTTAAGTTTCATATTGGAACTATTTTCACTTGCATAATTAATGAGGAATGAGTAGCCCTAATCTTCAAAGGCGAAATCCCAAATGTACTGCAATCTTAAGCTTTGTTTCAAAATCATCCAGTTTTAGGTTTTCATTTCAGAAATCTCAGCTGGTAAAGACTGCAAACATTTCCAAAAAGGTTAAATAGAATCCTTCCATAGAGCTGGTCCCAAGCATTTCCAGTAAGCGACTCTCAGCTTGTGTCTTCTTCTCTATAAAGCTGTAGTGGGAAGGGGTGAATTTGTATCTCCTGTCAAGCCACTCCAAAAGATATAGTGCCCCATAAATTGTTAGTGAAGTGCTTTTTTGACCATATTCTTCTTCAAACAGCTAGCAAACCCAGCTCCTAAATCACAGCTATAAACAAGGATTCTCCTGTTTAGAATGAGTTTAGAAGTAACTGTGGACATTGTCATCAGTTAAGCATTGTTCCAGATTCTTCTTTTCTGCCTACACCTTTGGGGCCACTAGTCAATCAAGAATTTTAAGTCTGTGGATTTAGCATATTTCATCATTACTATTAATGTAAGATTTATTCTTTCTTTCATTGTATACATTTTTGTCCATAAGGAATCAACGACTTCTTGCTATGAAAAAAGCAATTCATGTGTTCTACCATAGCTACTAACACACAGTTAATGAGTGCCCTTGATCTGTTGTTGCAGGAAAAAAAAATTCACCTTAAAAATAAAGACCATGATCTTAACCCTTCCTTTTTCTTTAAGAGTAGTCAAAGGAAGCTAAAAATTTTTTAAGTCTTTTTTTTTTTTTTAATATGTTAGGCTAAAAGTTCAGGAAGGCTGTGACTTGTCAGGTTAGAGACAGCTATGCTATTTTATTCAGTGACAAGCATTCTGAAGGAAGTGCACTGTAGTAAAAGATAGAAAATTACTCAGCAAGGCAGCAAAGGTCAACTCCAGTGTGGGAGGTTGCTGAAGCCTTTGAATAGAGCACAGACATGGGGTAAGAGCAAAGGATTCATTACTGGAGGAGTGTGCATGAGGCATCTGCACAGGTCCTGAGGTTATGGGGATCTAGGCCTGCCCAGGGAATAAAGACAATGTGGGAGAGGCCAGGTGACTGCAGTTGAGAGCAGGTGTGGGAACAAGTGAGTCAGGGTGAGCAAAGAAGGCTGTGTAGGTTGCAGCAAAGCATTTGCTTCTCGTAAATTAGGTGAAAAGTCATTGGAAGCCTGCATATCTTTGTACATATTCATACAAATTGAGACATGTGTGTGTGTGCCCCCGTGCACATGTGCATGTGTCTATCTCTTGTTTAGAAGGAACTGTTTACATTTTAGCCAGAGATTTTAAAACAGACCAAGCTTCTCCCTTCTAAAACTCCACAATATATTAGAGAAATCAGTCAGTTCAGTCCAACATTCCCATCATCTATCTGCTTTATCTACACAACTTCACTGCAGCAGAAAGCACCCATGGCTATAATAAAGATGGACTAAGTGTTAATCTTCCAAGACACAGGTATAATCTTGCCTATTTTGTTTGTTTGCTGATTTTGGTTTGCTTTCTTGGAATTTTGAGACAGGGTCTCTTGTTTCATAGTATGGCCTCAACTTTCTTTGAACTCCTGGTCCTCCTGCCTCAACCTTCTGAGCTCCTGGATTGCATGTGTGTACCATGCATGGCTGACTTGTATTTTGCACGCTGGATACATAGCATAACGACTAGTACATAATAGGTGCCCAGTAATTATTTATGGAAGAGAGTGAGCAGGGAGGAAATGTATCCAATGAGTAGATAAGGAGAAAGGTGTAGAGTCTGTCTTCTAGGAATAAAAATCCCTGGAGCTAAGATTTACTACTCGCTGTCTATTACAGTTCATTTTGTGAAATGACTCAGAGTTTACCTAATCTTCATTTCTCCCTGAATAAATCAGTTCCCACTGTTACTGATGAGCTGTCTGTGCAACCCCAGTATTTTGATGGTACACTATCGTGGATGTCCCAGCTGGGTGATTGCATCAGCCAGTCAGCTTATCTGAAGCATGGGTGACACGATGGTCCTCTCATAAACATGGAATTGACTTGACAGGCTTTGTGGAAATGTCAGCTTGCCTAATCAGTGCTCTGTTGGAAGGAGCATGGGTGACAGCAGTCAAGCTATGAGCACTAAGAACGTGGAGATAAAGTAAATGGTGTCACAGCACACTGCGGGGTGGGCCAGGAGCCGGCAACCAGGAAAGATGGGGGACTGCAAGAAGAAGGTTAGAAACCAAAATCCTGTCCAAATAAGTCACCAGAGGAAAGGGGCTATTTATGTCAATTCTCAACTGTCATCTTCCATAATCTAAGTGTTAAGAAGGCAGCTCCTACATCCCAAACACACGGCATGGAGTTATACTAAAAACTTTGTAATGAGTCGGTCTGAATCTATAAATTTCCCTATTCTTAAACATTTAATATTATACTATTAATCCAATAAATAACTAAACATTTATTTCTGCTTATACTTTGTAAGTGCTGCTCATTCGTACAAAAAATCCAGACCCGTACAAATGAAGCAGAATGGAGCTATTTAACCGCTATGTCTAAAGAAGTCCATGGAAACAGAAGAAACCCAAAAAGGATACTCATTTTACATGATTCAGGAGAAAGAAGAAAATATTAGCCTGAGAATCCCTACATACCAGGCAACATGCAAATGCCTCCATCCCTCTCTACGCAAGCCACAGAGAAGAGCAAGAATTTCTGAAGCAGATATTTGGGTTCAAAGCCTCAGCTCTTCTAATTTTGAAACTTGCCTCATCTATAAAATGGAAAACTAATATTGCTAGATTGTTCTAAGGATTATCTAGAATATTAATTTTGCAGTAGCTAATGAGTATTGAATCAGGGCTGTTTCCTTCTTCCTTTGAATTCTTAGGAATTCATAACTATGAAATGCCACTGCTCCTCTCCTGCCTGGATTTGTTTACCATAAGAACAGTCTTCAGACAGCATTCCTTGAAACTTCATACCTTAAAGTCCTTAGAAATCTTCCTCAGTGATAGGAACCATGGCAGCTGCTCATTCACACAGTCATGTCTAGAAGCACCAGTAGCTACCTGACTTCTGTTCAATGAATGGCAATACTTAATGGCAATTCTAGACTCAAGGGACCATCTCCTTCTCCACTAAACATGTCAGCTGAGAAGGAAGTGTGAAACGTCAGTGTCAGAAGTAAGCACAATGGAGTAAAAACTACTTAGCTCTCACCTGGAGGAATTCACAGGCTCTTCTTTCAGAAGTGCCAGCCATTTCCTAATGACATTTTCAAACATGAAACTTCACCTTATTATATCGATTAAGTTTCCAGAGGCTGGGATATGTACAGCAGTGATAAAATCTCCAGAAAACAATCTGAAACTGAAATAAGAAGAGTTTAAAATTGATTAAATGATTCAGAATCCGTCATTTTTCTTTTATGGATGTGAGATACAGTGAAACTCATTGGTAGATGAATCTGAAATCCATCAAAATAGATACTCTTTAGAAAAAAACGGAAATGAAATTTCTAGAACCTCTATATCCACCAATTCTTTTTCATCTTTTTTTTTTTTAATTAAGAAATTTTCTATCCAGTTTATATACCAACCACAGATCCCCCTCCCGGCCCCAACCTTTCTCCCCAACCCTAGCCCTCTACCCCATTTCCACCTCCTCCGAGTCAAGGTCTCCCATGGGGAGTCAGCAGAGCCTGGTGCATTCAGTTGAGGCAGGCCCAAGCCCCTCCCCACTGCATCAAGGTTGCGAAAGGTGTCACATCTCAATTTTTATTTTCAAATCATCTTTGAGTTCAGTCTCAGGCAGGGGGATCGGGATCTGTCCCTGGTGCATCGGCAGGCTTCTGGGAATCCGATGCCTGTGGTGTGTGACACCTTGCACAGCCTTGGTGCTGTGGGAAGGGGCTTGGACCTGCCTAGGCTCAGTGTGTAGGGCTCTGCTGACTCGCCATGGGAGACCTCAATTTGGGGGATATGGGGATGTGGGGTGGCTTGGGATAGAGGGCTGGGGCGGTGGGAGGAGGGAGGGGGGGCGTCTGTGGATAGCATGAGGAGTGAGCAGAAAATTTCTTAATAAAGAAAAATTTAAAAAAAGAAAAAAGTAACAAAGACATGTTTACATTTGTGCATGTGTGAATGCACGTGCACACAGACACATGTAACAATGACAAATAAAAAGTGATTATGAAAAAATACAAAGTATTCTGTGTCCATTGAATGAGATAGCATTGAATAGACTATAAAGCATTTAATACCAATACTTGCATTTATGCTTATAAACATGTTAGCAACCCCTAACACATTCCACTTAAATGATAATATTCAAGCAGACTTGCAGTATTTTAGAAGAGAGGAGGGAAGCATGAATTATCTACCTTTTTTTTCTGAGAGTACAAACTTTATATTGCTCAAACATTAAAATACCCTAACATAAAACAGGTAATGTTTTGACTGTGAAATGTATTACTTTTGCAGATTTTTTAAACTTGTGGACACTGTTCCCCTCTATATGTGGAGAACATAATGATCTTGTACACTGACAATCAATTTAGCACCATCTTTGAAAGCATTTATCTGTGGTATCATAGTAAGAAATGTATGAGACATGACTTTCTTTTTCCAATTCTTTCAAGGCCATTTGTATATTTATATCTTCAGGCATATTGCTCCTCACACAATAAACATTTAATTCTTTGCCAATTTAAATTAATTAAGCATTATAATGTTTTGATATTGATACAAGAAGGAAATTATAAATATATACAATAGCTTGAGCAGAGAGTACCCCAAGGAAAACAATTCAAGTCAGGTAAGACTATTTGGAATAAATATGAAGTTACCTTGTTGGCATGGGTTTTGGCTCTGATATGGAGGAGAGACACTGGAACAACCTTTTCTAATTCTCTTCAACCGTGGTTATTCCACCATGTAAAGGAATCTCACCAATGAATCTTGCAGCTTAAGATGTAGAATATCATTTAAGCTTTCTCATCTCTGTTATGGGTAACCTATTAATCAAAGGGCCATAGATATCTTCAATATCTCCAACTAAATTTTCTTACTGATATTTTTTCTTGGTATATAATTCCAGAGGAGAAATTGTGCTGGTAACTCAGTTTGGGGCATGGTGCTGAATGTCAGGGTCCATTTGAGGGTCCATTGCCCTCTTATTGCTTCTTGATACTTCAAAAATATTTTATGTACAGGCAGGGAGTGGCCTAATATGAGTCACCTGAATACTGTAAAATGATATTCATTTAGGAGGTATGTGGTGAATTTTTAAGTTGAGAGGGTAATTTCTAAGGGTGAAATCTGAATTAGAATACGTTACCAGGATGTCTGGAATGCATCGGAGCTGTTTTCATTATGAAACACATGCTTCAATTTTTTCTGTCTTATTGGTGGACCCCTTATAAATATCTATCGGTATTTAAAATATCATTGAGCTATTTCTTAACTGTTTACCTTTACCATGAGGGGAATTTGCAGTTTGTAGAGTGGTAGAGGAATTACCCAGCAAGGTTCAACCAAGAGAGTAGAAACAGATGAGTTGGAAAGGAGCTGGATTAGGAAGATAGGATCTCTGCTGGGATAAAGTCTTAATCCTAAGAGATAGGAAGCAGAGAGAAAGGCCAACACTGCATTCACACTGTAAATAAGGGAACTCAGAAACAGAAATCATTCCATGGAGAATGGCCAGACCCTAGTTAGCAAGAATTTGGAAGGGAGTTGCATGTGATAAGCACAAAGAAATCAGGCATGGTAACAGTGGGAGAAGTCTGAGCTTGCAGGGCTCACAAAGGGAGATCCAGTCGCCTAATCCATGGTGACAATGTGCAGGCAGGATCTGTGCTCTGTAGGCAATATGACTGAAAATGGGAGAATTTCCAGTTTACAGATGGTAAACATAGAGTGTCTAAACTGACTTGTATCATGGGCCAAGTCCAAACAGATGACTGCTTTTGTCTTTCCATGCCACTGTCAGTGAACAGTGATCATTTGAGTACAAAGGTGAGGAGTACGTAAATCCGGAAAAATAAGATGAAAGTGTAATGTTTTTGTATATGTGACTGTACTTCACTCTGAGAGATTTTACTCATATGCTAACACCCAGCTTTGTTTCCTTGAAAGAACTATATGAAACATAATAAAATAATACTATTAAGTCTGTGTTTCTCTAAAATCATGTCATTTTCCCCCCTGTATTTGATAGTATCCATAGCCACAGTAATGGAGGTAATACACTTAAGCAAGTTATATTTTTCTTCAAAGATTTACAAAATTTCTTTTATTCACACACATTTATGATTCACATGTATATCCATATTGTTTTTATTATTTTTAATTAATTACTACATTAATTATTTCCATACTGGTTTCTTCCAACATAAGATAAACATTCTTCCACTGAGTAATATTCCTACTCCTTAGGTTTGCTTTTAAAGCAAGAATTCTATCCATACAGTTCTCACCAAGATTAACTTGGTTCATATTCAGTTAAGTTCCAAAAGTCAAATCCATGTGCAAATGATGACAACATTTTCCACCAGTGATGTCTTATACAGGATGAGTCAGTAAAGTTCACTGACCTATTTTTAATGGTGAGTTACAGGTGATACAAGAAAACATATGTTCAAAGTTTCCATGGAAATAGACATGATGTCATTTGTGACTTTGTAGAATTGTTTGGGTGCTTTTTATTTACCCTTTTATATTCCATACTCTTGTTGCCTCCATGCCAGAGAACTAACTTGATTCCATACACAGAGAAAAATAATATTAGTAAAGTAAATAAACCAGTCTTATCAGTGATCATGTGTCTTGTCTTACTGAAAAACCAATTCAGAAATCTCCTTATTATGGTATGTGTTATGATTTTAATGGTACTTCTATGAATATTTTGGTATTTGTCAAATGTCTTTCATGGACATCAATCCATTTAATCCTTAAACTCTTTAGGATCATTACTGTGGCACATGAGGACTTTCTAACTTCCCTATAAAGATGCAGGTTGGATTTGGTGAGTTTAAGTGATTTGTCTAAGTTACATGGTAAAGTAAAAGAGCTCAGAAGTTAATGCATTTGTGGAATAGTTCTTTCCACTCCACTGTATGAAGCTCTAAAGTATTTATCCTGTTATAAAATTAAATCTCACGTGGATGATCAAGGCTGCTACATATGAAGGAAGAAATATGAGATAAAAATAGTGGACTACTTAGATCATGTATGCTTTGTATATGTGTAATTTTGTCTAAATGGCTGTGTGTGATTGTATTTATTAGCACTTATTCAAGAATTTTTCCTGTCTTTTGAGTCAGCCTCTGAATAGATTGATTGAAATTCTATAGTCAGAATATTATGCTTTTATGGTGCCAAAACAAAGCTAATCACAATATAAAGATATAGGAAGCAATTACCCTTCACCAATCAATTATAATGACTTATCTGGTACCTTCATTAAATTAATACAATTTTACCAAGTGGAAGAAAAGACATTAATTAGAGTTCAGAGATGGGTTACAATTGAAGTAAATATAACTCTATACAAAAATGAAGGCATCAAAAGGGATTAAGATAGTTTTATCTTAAAATAATATACAATTATTACATATTATACAATTATATATTATGCATTATTATACAATTTTGCCAATTCATTTCCCCCTCAAAAATGACAAATTAAGGAGCTAGAGGTATAGCTCAGTGGTTAAGAATTTACATTTCACTTGGTATGCCATGTTTTGTTGATATTTGTGGGAGACCTGCACTTTCCTAGACAGAGGTGGGACAGGAGTGGATTAGGGGAAGGGTACTAAAGCGTGTGGAGGAGGGCTGGGAGGTGAGAGGGGGTGGCTGCAACCAGGATATGAGGTAAATAAATAAATTTATTTAAAAAAAAAGAGTTGGTGTTTCTCTTCTAGAGGCCCTTGTTCAAGCCTCAGCAACTTGACATGTAGCTCACCACAGCCCCAGGGTATTCAACATCCTTTCCTGACCTATAGAAGAACCTATGCTCAAGTAAAAATATGTTCCTTTGAAATTAGTAAAAATAAATCTGTAAAATACACAAAATAAGCCAATTCAGCAATTTCTGAATCATTAAATTATATATGAAGATATTAAATTACCATGATATTGGTTAGCATATGGATATATATAATGAGCGTGTGTGTGTGTGTGTGTGTGTGTGTGTGTGTGTGTGTGTGTGTGTGTGTGTGTGTAAATTCAGTTAATAATACTCCTGAAGAGATAAGAGGTGGAGGAGAGTATGCGCACTCCCTCCCTCAGTCACATGCATGTATTTTCATAGACAGCCTGATGTTTTATTGTGCAGTTCCCATTCTGGAACAGAAATATTTTGGAATGCATTTCAAAAATGTTTTGTAGTAATTCACCTTATCTACTACAACAAGACCTTTTTATTCAAACACTGAAAAAGAGTGAGGGAAGATTAGAGGCATTTGTTGGCTCACTGTTTTGAATACAGGGCAGAAAAGGGGAAGGTGTGGTAACAAAATTCCACAGGGATAGAAGGTGACAAGGCACACCTTTGAATTCCATTTGCAGGTAAAAGAAGCACACTTTAAAATAATTTCTCTCTCAACATTGTTAAGCCTGAATTTATTTTATATAAGCCCCAGGGGATATTTCTTGTTAGTAGCTGAACAAATGTCCTTGCTCTAACGTTAAAGCCATTTCTGGAACTAGCTGTGCTAAAATACCTACCAAAATTAGTCTGAGGTATAAAAACATTATGACACCTGCTTCTAATTCTAAAACAGTCTAAGTATATTTTATTTTTAATTTCTTGCCAAGACTTTCAGTTAAAGAAAATACAAGTAAGATTAGAACCAGAGTACATCTTCTAAAATTAAAATTTTAACTGAATGTGTAGGAATATTGAAATGCTTTTATTTGTTGATGACATTTCCATTATCAGACACTAGGACACCTTCAATTGCAGCAAAAATCTCACAATTCAAATGCCACACATGTAATTGGCTTTTAATATTTGAGACATTGAGTATTATGACAATTTTTAGCTTAAAAGCACCTTCAAAATTTACTTTAGAGAAACTGACTTGACAGAATCTACATTTTACTTGACTAGGGAAAAAAAAATGTCCACTAAACCAGACCAGCAGGGAGAGAAATGCTGGCACGTCTCTAGAAGACTCCAGGGAAACCCAGGAAAAAGACATCCTGAAATGACATGCTACCTGAATCAAGAGAAAGGCAGAAGCACAGTGGGCATGCAGTAAAGTACGAGCCAGATAAGGAGGGAGGTGAATCTGTTCTGAGTGTCTACTGACATTTCTTGTATCATCAACTAATGGAGGTATATATCAACCCATTCACAAGTTTTCAGAAAGTCATAGTTCGATTTTTTTACACTTCTCTTGTAAGAGGTATGAAGTACTTTTTACTACTTGAATTCACAGACACATTTAATGACTACTAATAAACAGTGGTTCCCTCACTCTGTATCACTTCCTTCATCCTCCTTACTTTCTCCCTCCTTTTTTTTTTTATCTCCCTCAGCCTTTTGAAACCCTATACCATACAGTAAGTCCAGTGGCCCTGAACTTATTGTTTAGTAGCCTGATGGAGGTAGAGAAACTTCCCCAGGACAACTTATTTCCTTATTTCATACCAAGACTGTTGGAATCCAGGTCCTGGAGTGTGTGTGTGTGTGTGTGTGTGTGTGTGTGTATGTGTGTGTGTGTGTGTGTGTGTGTGTGTGTGTGTGTGTGTGTGTGTGTTTGTTTGTTTGTGTGTGACACACAGAGAGAGAGAGAGAGAGACAGACAGACAAAGAAACAGAGAAAGAGAGACAGAGACAGACAGACAGAGACAGAGAGACAGAAACAGACTGACAGACTTCAGATTGTTCAGCTCCATTTGTGACTACTTGAACAACTGTCATGATTTCTTGCCCACACAAAGCTGCAGGAGTCTGCATCAGAGCCACAGCGACTTGAGTGCTCGGCTGAGTCTCTAACATGGCAGAGTCAGGGGTGCCAAGGCAGGATCTCCATCATGGTTTTCCTTTCAGCAGAGCCCCTGCCTTTGTTTGCCATGGGCTGATGTGTTTCCTTTCACTTCTTGGTCTCTTAATGTGGTGTCCAAAACAGTACAGTTTGAAGGTGTAAGGATGAAATCTTATTGATACCAACTTTTGTGTGACTGTCACCTGATGGCAAATATTTCTGCAAAGAACTGTGACACCGACTGAATAGCTAATACCAACCAATTGTCTACATTGATTCCAGTTTTATGAGTTAGGTCCCAGTTTCTGGTCTCCAGATAATCCCCATATAAAATATGAATGCTATTCTGCCATTTGAGAGTAGCAGGTCATACCTCCCTCTTTAAGCCTATAACTAATGTGAGCAGTAACGTGTAGAATAAGTGATGCTTTGCAACTTTTGAATGCTTGTCTCTGCTCCTTTGATCTTAAAATCCTGAGTTGCTCCTTTAGTCAGCTCAGGAAACAATAGTAAAGAAATGCCATGTACGGCATAGCTTAAACAACAGAATATTAATGTTTCAGTACTGGTGGCTAAGCAGTTCCAATTCAAGGTGTCTATATATCCACTGTTTACTGAAGGTCCTCTTGCTGGCTACAGATGACTTTACTTCTATCATATTCTAAATTAGCAAAGTTCCATAAAATGAACAAGTGGTTTAGAATAGTGAAAAGCATAGCATAAGCCAGCTGGTCCACAACAATGTTCAGCACATACTGGTACCATGCTCTTGCACTTTCTAGCTTCTATATCTACAGAATAAATAAATCTTGATTCTTTATATAATTACACATTCTATTTATTAAGTGATGACAAGAGAAAGATACACTAAGGCAAAGGCTTTCTGGAACCTTGGAATTACTCAGTAATTATCTAGTAGTAAACTGATTTCACCTCTTAAATGGTGAGGTGATGCTGCTTGGATCCTTGTAAGTAGATAATAACAATTGCTGATTAGGATCTCAAAGTATTTGGAGCCCAGAATCTTTTGGTTTCAGGCTTATTTTTCTTTACCACAATTATTTTTGACATTAAAAATGTTCAATTACTCTTCATAATTCTGTTTTGCTTTTTTTTAATGGAAAAGCTAAAAAACAGGTTAATTAATAGCTCCACATAAAATAAGTAAATCAATAAATACAATGGTGAAAGTAAACATTATCAGTCCTAGGTTAAAATATGCATGGTTTTTAAAACTCCAGATCATGCGTTCACTTTCAGGAACCTTGTAATTGGTGGCTCTGTGTCCTCTCTCCCTTACCTCTTCAGATAGCTCTAACAGAGTTTGTGTTTCTTGATCCAGCCCATATCCAGTATGGCTCCTGAGGTTTTACTGTTCAAGTAATCTAATATATCAGTCATTGAATTTGGGAAGCTTTAAAGCCCTTCGTTCCATTAACATCTGTTGCCAATCCCAGGAAAATATAGTTATGTAGGTCGTCACAGGTGACGTTTACAGGTCAGACACTAAACTAATACAGTTTAAATATTTATTGATTCACTTAAAATAACAACCCATTACAAGTTGACCTAAACAGGGGATTCTTTTTTGCATGAAAATAGTTTTGGGGAATTCTTTTAGGAAGAGGTAGACACACTGCAGAAACACTAAGGTAAAAGCCCAAGACATACTTCAGAGAGACTGAATGTGGCTGGGTTAAAGGGAGCTGAACTATGCACACTTTTAATAGAGGGGAAAAATAGTTCTTTATTCTCTGGTCCTGTTTGAGCCGCTAATGCATTAATGTTTGATTTAATCTCTAGAAGATCTTTGTGTACACAATTCACTAATTTAATGGATCATGGAACAATGTCTCTGCTATATTCACTTCACCCAATGCCTTCTATTTTTCTCTCAACATTTATCAGCCCTCTTTAGACAGCCATTCTTGAACATGGGTATTTGACAGGATCTGTGGGAAGCAAGTTGTTTCCAGGTACTGTTTGCCTGGAGGGTTCAACAATTTAGTGCTGACATTCTCCAGAAAAAGACAGGTGCTTGAGTTGAAAGGAGGCCTTCTCGCTTGTTATAAAGGTGACCAGGGCTTCAGACTGACCCAGCAGCGTGAATACCACACCCAGTAGACTAGTTTCCTACCTGTAAAACTGTCAAGGCACCAGATAGAAGCTTCAGGGGTTTCTGAGTTTTCCTGGGAATTTATAGGCAGGCTTGCCCAGGATGAATTCAGTGCAGGGGGGAAAATAGGAACACTAAATCAAATCAAGTGACCACACCTAATAAAGTCGGATAGACATCAATTGGAGGATGATTTCCAGCTTGCTCTAGAGAGCTCTGACTATAGTGTTTGGCTTGTCCTTGCTCCCACTTTAACAAATATGGGTTATGAGTTATTGCCTCACTCCCCGCTTTGCCTTGAACTAGGTGTCTTCCTTTCTATTTCATAGTTTAATGTTTCTCTTCATGTTTACTAAGTCTCAGGAATTTATTTTTGTCTCTGAGGTTGTGGTGATAAATAATATAGTAATGATCTCAACCTTTAAAGATTTTAGAGGTTTCTGTTTTGAAGGTGCATTTTTTCCTGAGCCCATTGCTACTCCCAATTGGAGGAGATATTTATGTGTGACACTGTGACCCTCCTCCATGGGTTAGACCAGATAAGAATCAAATATGAAAACATGTCATTGGAGAGCACAATTTCACAGACTCAAGGATCTTATGAAAGTGACCTTGGGGAAAAATACTTCTCAGAAAACCTAGGAAATTGGCTAATGACACCTCATGTATCATTGTTTCCAGGACCCAGAAGCTGGAATTTAGCATTCTTAACTATCATACGTCCAAAGTTTGTTTTATTTTATTTTTTTTGGGGGGGGAATTGTTTTGTTTTGTTTTTTATAGAAAGAGTTTCTCTGTGTAGTTTTAGTGCCTGTCTTGGATCTTGCTTTGTAGAACAGGCTGGGCTGGAACTCACAGAGATCCACCTGGCTCTGCCTCCTGAGTGCTGGAATTAAAGGTGTATGCCAGCAGCACCCGGCCATACTTCCAAAGTTCTAAATCATGATGTTTGCAGGATATAGAAGGATGCTACTTGTCTTGTTAAAGCATTGAATTTGTTGCTCCATGTGGTTGTAGGACAACTCACTCTGGAGGTAGATGTTAATAGTAGATGCTCAGGGTTCTTGCACAACTTGACATTTTTTTAAACTTTTCTTCAACAATGTTTACTATGGAGTATAATGACCTCTTGGCTTTTGTCATTTTTAGGAAAGCATGAACTTTAATATTTACATAAATTTACATAATTTAATATTTACATAAATATTAAAATAAAGAAGCCTCTATTCTTTCATTCTTTACTTTCACTCTCTCGCTCTCTCTTTTATCTTTCATCTACACATTTAATTCTAACTAACTTTTGGTCCATGTTTTGTAATGTCTAGGGTACAGTTTGACTATAGTCATTTGAATAAAATCCCACTACTATTATGGTCAAACTGTAATGTTAAAAGTTCTCATAGATGAGACTAAAGAAGCTAAGGCAGCCTTGGTAGGTATACTGGGATATGGGTAGCCCTGGTACAGAATGGCTAGCTTCTAACACAGCTAACATTGCAGTAATTTGTTTGTCAGTATCTGACTCCTGCTCCTTCTGATTCACAATCTCCAAATGGTAACACCCACATCAGTCATATTTTAAACATGATAAAACTAGATAAATATATCCCTCTCCTTGATTTAAAAAGTAGAATGAAAACTAAGGTTGACTATCATGTGTGTCTTGAGGTGAACAAAATTCCCAGAAGAGATTTTTTAACTCTTTTCACCCTGGCAACATTACTTTATTACCTAAGTAATGAGTTCTCTTAATTAAAGAATTCAGTTCTGCATATAGGCTTTGATAGTAGTAAAATCTAACTAAAAAGGAGACAAAAGTATAAACCAGCCACTAAAGCAATATAAATTTTTTTCTTCTAGCTTCTCAGACTTGAAAATTGAAGACAGATTTAGTTCCTTTATTTTCCACAACATATATCTAAGCCAAGGTCTTCACTCCTCTTGACTATCAAAATCCAAGAAGCCCATGTGTCCTGTTTTCCTTCCTCCAGCAACAGCCTATTCTAAAACCTAGTAATATCTCCTACTGCAGTGGGTTTTTTTCACCCTATTTCTGGATCCAGCTCTAAATGTTCTGTATTGTCTCTTTTTTTAGCCTTTTTATTTTTTTATGAAGAAAGTTTTTAATTGTTTTACACACCAATCACAGATCTCCCCCCTCTTTTCTCCACCAGCCCTCCCAGCCTTCCCTCTCAAGCTACCCCCCATTCCCTCCTCAACAAAGGTAAGGCCTCCCATGTGGAGTCAGCAAACCTTGGTAAGTCCAGTGGAGGCAGATCCAAGCCCCTCCACCTACATCAAGGCTGGGCAAGGTGCCCCACCATAGGTAATGGGTTCTAAAAAGCCAACTCATGCACCAAGGATGGATCCTGATCCTACTGTCAGGGGGACCCTTAAGTAGATCAAGCTATACAACTGTCTCACTTATGTAGAGGGCTTAATCCAGTCCCATGCAGGCTCCACATCTGTGGTCTAAAGTTCATGAGTTTCCACTAGCTTGGTTTGGTTATCGCTGTACATTTCTCCCTCATAAACTTGATGCCCCTTGCTCATAGAATTCTTCCTCCCTCTCTTCTGCTGGACTCCTGGAACTTTGCCTGGTGCTTGACTGTGGATTTCTGCATCTGCTGCCATCAGTTACTGGATGAATGCTCTGTGATGATAGAATATTCACCGTTATGATTACCAGGGTAAACCAGCACAGGCACCCTCTCTCTTACTGCTAGTAGTCTAAGCTGGGGTCATCCTTGTGGATTTCTGGGAATGTCTCTAGCACCAAATTTCTCCCTATTCCCATGATGTCTCCCTTTATCAAAGTATCTCTTTCATTGCTCTCCCACTCTGCCCCTATCCTCTACCCTTTATTGCTCCCCTTACCCCTAGTTTACTAATGGAGATCTCACCTATTTCTCCTCTCCAGGGCCATCCATATGTTCCTCTTAGTGTCCTCCTTGTTAGCTAGCTTCTCTGTGGCTGTGAGTCATATTCTGGGTATCATTGCTTTACTCTAGTATCCACTTATGAGTGAGTGCATAGCATGTTTGTCTTTCTGAGTCTGGATTACCTCACTCAGGATAATATTTTCTACTTAATTCCATTTGCCTGCAAACTTCATGATGTCATTGTTTTTCACTGCTGAGTAAGTGGTCTTCATTGTGTATATGGATCATATTTTCTTTATCCATTCTTTGGTTGAAGAGCATCTAGATTGTTTCCAGGTTCTGTATATTACAAATAATGCTGCTATGAACATAACTGAGAAAGTGTCCTGGAAGTATGATTGAATATTCCTTGGGTATATACCCAAGAGTGGTACCATTGGGCTTAAGGTAGATTGATTCCCAATTTTCTGAGAAACAGCCATATTGATTTCCAAAGTGGCTGTACAAGTTTGCACTCCCACCAACAGTAGAGAAGTGTTCTCCTTGATCTACATTCTCTCCAACATTAGCTATCATCAGTGTTTTTTATCTTAGCCATTGTAAGATTGTATTTCAGAGTCATTTTGGTCATTTTGATTTGCATTTCCCTGATGACTAAGGATGCTAAGCAATTCCTTAAATGTCTTTCAGCCATTTGGTATTCTTCTGTTGAGAATTCTTTGTTTAGCCCTGTACCCCATTTTTTAACTATATTGTTTGGTATTTTGATGTCTAGTTCTTTATATATTTTGGAGATCAGCCCTCTGTCAGATGTGGGGTTGGTGCAGATTTTTTTTCCTATTCTGTAGTCTGTAGTTTTGTCTTATTTACCATGTCCTTTTCTGTACAGAAGCTTCTCAATTTCAGGAGGTCCCATTTATTAAATGGTACTCTCAGTAACTGTGCTACTGGTGTTATATTTAGGAAGTATTCTCCTGTGCCAGTGTTTTCAAGGGTACTTCCCACTTTCTCTTTTATCATTTTCAGTGTAACAGGATTTATGTTGAGATCTTTGATCCACTTGGACTTGAGTTTTGTGCATGATGATAAATATAGATCTATTTGCAATCTTTTATATGTTGACATCCAGTTATGCCAGCACCATTTGTTGAAGATGCGTTCTTCTTTCCCTCATACAATTTTGGCTTCTTTGTTAAAAAATCAGGTGTTCATAGGTGTGTGGATTAATTTCAGGGTCTTCAATTTTATTCCATTGATCTACATGTTGTTTTTTTAATGCCAATACAAAGTGCTATTTGCAGATAATAGGACAGCACATAAATGACTCCAAAAATTCTACTGGGGAACTCCTACAGCAGATAAACACCTTTAGTAATGCGGTGGGATACAAGATTAACTTACAAAATCAGTAGCTTGCCTATATACAAATGATAAATGTAGCTGGAAGTTTTCTCTGGTTCTGCCTGGCCCTGCAGCCCTGTGGTCCAACAGCCACTTATAAAATAATTACTCAGAGACTTATATTATTTACAAACTCTATGGTCTATGGCTCAGGCTTCTTGCAAGCTACCTCTTATAACTTAACCCATTTTTATTAATCTATGTATTGCCATGCCTTCCATGGCTTTACCTGTGTGCCATTACATGCTGCTCCCTGGATGGTGGGATGGCATCTCCCTGCCTCTCCTTTGTTCTCCTCTCTCCTCATCTAGAATGTGCTATCTAATCTTATTCTGCCTCACCACTGGCCAAGCAGCTAATCTGAAGGTATCTCTGGTCCTGCCAAGCCTCTGCAGTCCTGTGGCCCACTTATAAAATAATCATTCAGAAGCTTATATTAATTATTACTGCTTGGCCATTAGCTCGGGCTTATTACTGACTAACTGTTACATTTAAATTAACCCATAATACTTATCTACATGTAGACACGTGACTTGGTACTTTTTCTCAGTTCTGCCTTGTTATCTTGCTTCCTTTATGTCTGTATGGTGACTCTTGACTCAGCCTTCCTCTTCTCAGAATTCTCCTTGTCTGCTTGCTTTATCTATACTTCCTGCCTGGATACTGGCCAATCAGCATTTTAGTTATCAACCTATCAGAGTAACACATATTCACATTGTATAGAAAGACATCCCACAGCAGATAAATGGGTCCACAAAGAAATCAGAGCAATATTACCCTTTACAATAGCCACAAATAATATAAAATACCTCGGGGTAATTCTTAACTAAGCAAGTAAAAGACCTGTATGACAAGAACTTTAAGTCTCTAAAGAAGGAAATTGGTGAAGATATCAGAAAATGAAAAGGTCTCTCATGCTCATGGATATTACAAACAATCCATGGAGTCTGCTCAAAGGGTGAAAGAATTTATTAGGGAGGAAAACTCTGCATAGTTATCATAGGGGCCTAGAAGGACAAGTTACAGTCCCATACTATTCTTCTACCTGGTTCAACTCAGCATCCAAGCCCAGGAGGGAGAGAAGAGAGCAGCATACCTACATCTCATGTCTTAAGGGTAGCCTGAGGAACACCCCAGGGGCAGGTTCTTCAAGGTCTTATATAGCTAGGACAGTTACCTGCTTCTTCTCTAGGGGTGGCTTCAAGGTCATAGACAAAACCTCTACCCATTACTCATGTATGGGTAGGATTAATATAGCAAAAAAAAATGGCAATTTTACCCAAAGCAATCTACAAATAAAATGCAATCCCCATCAAAATCCCAACACAATTCTACACAGACCTGGAAAGAACAACACTCAACTTCATATGGATAAACAGAATAGCTAGGATAGTTAAGACAATCCTGTACAATAAAGCAACTTCTGAAGGCATCACCATCCCAGACCTCAAGCTCTACTATAGAGCTATAGTAATAAAAAACAGCTTGATATTGCCATAAAAACAGACATGTGGACCAATGGAAGGGAATTGAACACCCTAATATTAATTTGCACACCTATGAACACCTGATTTTTGACAAAGAAGCCAAAAACTGTACAATGGAAAAAAGAAAGCATCTTCAACAAATGGTGCTGGCATAACTGGATGTCAACATGCAGAAGATTGCAAATAGATCTTTATCTATGGTCATGCACAAAACTCAAGTCCAAGTGGATCAAAGACCACAATATAAATCATTACACTGGACCTGATAGAATAGAAAGTAGGCAGTTTTGCCTCTTAACTATAGCAGTCAGTTCACTCTGCTAAGAGAAACTCATATCTCTCCCCATCCTGTTTATATCATGATATATAGGTTCTATTTTAATGCAAATATCTCTTTAATAGCAAACTTTCCCTTTAACATTTTTCACTTATTTATCAGGATGTTGACAGGACATTGGTATTTCTGTCCCTTCAGCCTGAAGCACTAAGTACCCCACAGGAAATCTCAACACAAGTGCTTTCCTTTTTCTGCTTAGAGGTCAAAATGTATATCCTCAAAAATGGAACCACTCTCCTATCGGTCCCCTTTCTATTTCATTATCTATTTATTACTAATACATAGTATATATCATGACAATGAGCATATTTTAACCTATATAATTATTTCCATAGAAATGTACTGGAGCAGTTATTTCACATGTTTTATTAACAGAAGTAGTAGGTAATTTACATAAACCAGTCAAACAAGTAATAGATAACAAATGATTTTAGATGATGTATAATCCCACTTCAAATTTGGTCTCATGTCCCGTTGCTGGAGAAAAAGGTGGGGGCAAAAAAAAGATAGTTGCTTGTCTGGAATCTTTCTGCAATGTCTTCTGACCTGTCTTTGTCAGGTGCTGGCTGTTAACACTGCACTTATTCATGGCCCCATTCATCATGGTCAGCATTCCACACACAGGCAGTGAGCAGAGGAAGATGCCATCTGGCCTCTGAACAGATCCACCCCACATACTCTCCTATCTCTCCTATCTCCCCAGAGAATCTCTTCCCCTAAACACAGACCCTCCTCTAAAGTTGGGTGACACACAACTGATAGAGAAGTTCTGGCCCACGATTTATGTTTATGCATCTGACAAATGATCAGAAACAGACATGGTTTGTTTTACTCTCTCTTGCCAATGTTTATGCTCCCTCAGGATGCCACATGAGTCTGTAGGTGACAGATTTCTATCACTGCAGGTCGGTGCAGAGCTCTGTGAGCTGGTCCTTGAAGTCTCTACCTGTTGCTATTGTTCTGCTGCTTGTTTCTCTCCATGTCTACTTCTTTTCTCCCCAGTGTCAAACTTGATTGCAGGCACAGACTTGCTCACTCTCTGTCTCTGTCTGTCTGTCTGTCTGTCTGTCTGTCTGTCTGTCTGTCTGTCTCTCTCTCTCTCTCTCTCTCTCTCTCTCTCTCTCTCTCTCACACACACACACACACACACACACACACACACACCACCTGCTTGCTTTTCTCTTAGTTTTGGACCTGTTTTGAAGGTATAATATTAACTATGAACTCTGACCTGCTTATTCAAACAGTGGTTTCTGAGTTTAGCAGAAGGGCTTCCTAATGAAGCCAGCATCTCAAGGAAGTAAGTCATGGGTCTTAGTTAAGCACATCTCATTGTCAAAGTTACAAAAACAACCCAAGACTCTTGTAATGAATACTGTTACTCGTCCTACAATTGGACAGTGTTTTTTTTTAATATATCGTTACTCCTTCTCAGGTGGGGTGGTATCATTGCAAAATTCAGAGATTCATAAAGTTGAAAATTGTTTTTTAAGTCTTTGATATAAAATTTTTTTCAAGTCATAAAATTTATGGTTATACCACAAATTCATTAGTATATCAAAACTATTTTAGTAATAGAATATTAATCATTTCTTAAACTTTTTTCAGTCTGTTTATATTGTATTTCTATGTATTGTTCATAGATTAAAAAAGGATGCAAGTTTCAACAAATATGATGTTTTTCATCGTACCCAGTGGATATGTAAAAGAGCTAATGCTGAAAGATGGATCCGACTTTCAATCTGTGTGTAGTCCTAAGGGGGCTGTGAATTGGATGGCAATAATTTTATTATGCTTTGCTTGGGATTTTGATTCCTTAGCTGAAGAAGTCTTGAAAGTATTGTAAGAAATTTTTATAGAGGAAGTAAATTTGAAATGCATTTTAAAGACAAGGTAACCTTAAAATAAAGTTTAAAAAGATAATAGTTGTAGAAAAGACAGTGAATATCAAAATTCTAAAGAGATGGATTGAGTAATTGGTTGGGCTGACAAAGTGTAAATGTACTGGATTATAATTTCTGAAACAAACCTAATCTTAAAACTTGGCAGATTTTTGAGGTTGGAATGTGTGAAAACCTTGTAAATGTTTCAGTGGGCTTTGAGAGAGAGAAAGAGAACACTGAAGACATGCACCACATAGACATGTGTACAGCAAAAGGGTGAGCAGTATTCACCTGACAATGGAGAAGAAGAAATGGGATCAGAAAGAACAGAAATAAAAATGCAGTTTGAAACCTGTCACAATGGACCAGGACAGATGGCTGTGGTTAGTACAGCTTTTGGAGAATGTCTACACAATCATGATCAGAATATTTTGCATATCATGTAAAAAGAATATTATGTGCTTTGAAGTGTTTGTTACCATGGCTGCATTTACTCTTCTCACTATTCATCGAGGAACTTCTTCATTCTCAGAGATTCAAATAGATAATGGATAGACACAGTCCCTGACCTAATGTTACCTGCTTATTGTGATTCTTACAGCTGATGTTATGGGAAAAGCATGCAAGCAACTACTTACTGGGTAGGAAGGAATTCATTGTAATGGCTGTTTATTTTGTCATTGATCTGGAAAGTCATCTAAGACCCCTTAAATTAAATTATTTGCATCACTTTAATTTGTAAGTGCCTGATGCATTAAAATTCATTTGAAAAATGGGGTATTAATAAGCAAACAAAAGCAAAGAACCATTTTATCTGAAATATAAAACATTGTTTAAAATTAATTTGGACCCCAAAATATGCCTAAGGTGTGGAGTTTAAAATCTTTTATGCTACCCAGCAACAGCTCAAGAGAAACCTCTGTTAGTGTTTGAACAACGAATAGACACAGTAGCAGCTGAGAAGCAAAGACAATTACTGAATAGTGTGAATCAGAGGAAATAGTCTCCTTGGAGAATTAAAATCTTTGATAACGAGATATGTGCTCCAAGATAAATTAGCCATTAATACTTCACAAATTTGACAGATTACAGTGAAAAAAAAAACCACATAGCCATCCAACGATTAGTTCTTTCAAATAATGAATATGTTCATTTATGAGGAGGAAATGGATAGCTACAAAGTGAGTAGAAGATAAAGTGAGTGAGGGGAGCAAACCATTTGTGAAAAACAATGTAATGATCAGACTCAACTGGCTTATCAGATACCTTACCCTGACTGCAGTGACTTTCTTGATGACCTTGGCCACTAATAATGATGTAATAGTGATGGCATTTTTGGTGTTGTTTGCTGGTTTGTCTGTTTGCTTTTCTCCTTATCTTTTCATTCTCTGATTATAATACAACCATTCATCAACACACATACCTACCCCAAGCTTCTCTTCTCAAAATAGATAACATTTCTATAGGAAAAGCATAGCCATGTAGTTTAAAATTTGATCTTAGAGGCATGGATTCCTGTACCTAAACTGTTTTGGATCTGATGCTATGTTTCCTTCACATCTCACTTGGTGCTTTTTCATTCCCAAAGTTAATGTATCCATGTATTACACACTTCCTAGAATAATGTTGAGAATAAAAGTGATATATATATATATATATATATATATATATATATATATATAGTTCTTAATAAGGCACTCAACATATGGTAAGGAATCAATCCTGTTTTTAAAGTTATTATTATGAACAAAGCATTATAATCTATTTCTCAACTTAATGTCTCATATACTCTTTCACATGCATTATAATAACCTATAACACTAAAAAGCTATAAAAATAACTTTCTTATCTATAAAATCCAGCAACTCAGGGCTATATTTATAAATTCAAATCATTAAGCTCCCCTGAACTGTACAGAAAAATAAGGAAATCTTTGCATTTAAGTGCTTAAAACTGTTAAACAAGAAATATTATAACACATACTTTACGACATTGTAACTTATTTACAAGGCATGAGGTGCCCAAAGTTCATTTTTATATCTTGTTCTACTTGGCATAACTTACCGATAATTAGTTGGTTAGAGAGTTCAGAAATTCCACACGATCTCAGAATAGATGCTAACTCATGACTTGTATAACTAATGGTTTTAGAATTCTCTAATGATAACCTACTCTCTATCTAGCTTTTACCAGGCACCTGAGTATGATGTTTTCTATGATATGAAAGCATGAAACAAGAGTAGAAAAACAGTGTTGGGAAGATGGCTTAGTGACGAAAAAGCTTATTGTGCTGCATGAAAAGCTGAGATTAAATCCCCTGCAATAATTAAAACAGAGATGTTGCACAGTGTTCCAGTAATTCCAGCACTAGGAAGTGAGGATGGGAGGGATTCAGGGGCTTGTTGGCTCACCACTCTGGATAAAATTGAACACACAAAACTCAGAGAGAGACCCTGTCTCAAAAACTAAGATGGAGAGCAATGGAGGAAGCCATTTGATGTTGACCTCTGACCTCCACATCTGCAAGCACTAATGTGCACACACACAAACATGTGCACACCTTATACACACAAGCACACACATACAACAATATACCTACAAAGCAACAGAGAAAAAGAACCGAGACACAAGTTAGCATCAAAGTTATAGTATCAAATATTCATCTTTTGTCTATTTTTATAGAGTATGAGATGAGCATTAAGATTAGAAGGGAACTCCAAAGAAAACAAAGAAGATGACGATGAAAATGAAAAAAGATGAAGATTTCCCATAACACTGAGGTGTACATATGCAACATCAAAGATGAGGCTTTCACACATGGCACATTTTATAGCACACATTATATTTTGATTAGGGATCAAAATAGCCTCTGGTTCACTTGAAAGCTTTTATGTCTAATGAAAAGTCATACGGATTCTTTAATTTTATAACAGTACTAGGTAAGAGTAGGTTTAGTTATTTCCTAGTTCATGACACATTTCCCTCATAAAATGTTTAGATTCAGTGTGATCCTTTGAGGTTATGGAAGAACTCAAATTTCAAAGCAACAGCTCTACATTTTTGTGTCATCTATTCCTGGAAGTGTGTGATGAAAGTTATGGATACTTCCATAGGAACACAACTATATACATATGCACATATATTTAGAATGTTTCAAAATTTAATATCCCTACATCCCCCCTTCAGAACTGATTTTATTAACTCTTAGAAAGTCATAAACCTGCCTTTGAGAATAGTATTGTATTCCAAAGCTAAATGACTGTCCTGGGAAATGCAGACTTTTGTTTCTCACTCTGCTGCACAAAACAATCAGGGAAACGTGTGGGATTTCAAAGATGATGGATTTTTAGAGGCAGACTTTATCTTCTTTACTAATTCAGATGCAAAGTGCAAAGGAAATCATTCTGAAGAATGAGTCAGTTTGCTGAAAAATGCTTTCCTTCCTAGTAGAGATGCACTGTGGTGTTATAAGTGCCTATTCGAGATATATGCCTGTGATGAGCCAAGACAAGAAACCAGACTTTAATAATAACTCAACGCAAAACCCAGTAACAAATTAACCTCAAAACAACGAGAGACTAGTTATCAGGAAAATTATCCAAAGCATACACATTCTATTCTTCTTTTCAAAATCCTTTATTATCTATCGTGAGCAATTAACATTGTGGTTGGCAGATCAAGCCCCAAGAAGATTATGCTAAAGTTCCAGTCCTACAGTAGATAGATGTAACAGGAAATGTAGTGCAAGCAATCATGATGTCACTCTTCTCTTTTCTATTTTTCTGTACTCCAAGTCTCCATGACATAACCAAGACCTGGTTTCAATCCAGATACAGCTAAAGCATTTTTAGGCAGCTTTATCACCAGTGATCATGGAGACCCAGCCAAAACATCATTTCTTTGGACTGTACAGCTGGGGATCTGGATAAATAATGAAAGATGCCTCAGAAACAGGAGGAGAAATGAGATTGTTGACAAGAAAGTAAAGTGGGGACTAACCGACATCTACTGTAAATAGCTGATTCTTCCCTGCCACTCCTTCGTTCCACTAGATAAAGATGATGCATTTTAAACCACACAGCACTATTATTAAGAATGGTTAAGAGCTAGATATTGCATATGTTTCATTTTATTTTATTCTCAATACTGTCTCTGCTTCTAACTGCATTGAATCTTCTTTTGGACCTTGATTTTATAATTCCTTTCAGAGGATATTTCCCATCTCTCCCTTTTTGGTTTAAAATGACATCTAGAAGGGAGAGAGAAAAAAAATCACATCCTTCTGCTTACAAGCCAGCCAAAACCCACATATTTTATTTTGTAATGTTTGCTATGTGCCATGTATCATGGTAAGACTTTTGTATGGACATTTGAAATCATCATAATTCTGACAATGGCTTTTGCTATATGAATTTTTGTATGAAGTCAGTGAGTTTTGCAAATATGAAAAGACTTGGAAAACTTTCTCAGGAAGGTGAGTAGACAGAAAATACCTCCCAAGAGGACTACAGAGTTAATTGGTAAAAATGAACGTTACAGGGCCATATTTCTATACCAAAAGTCTTCAAAGTAAATATTCTAACATTCTTATCGTCACAAGGATTAGAGGGGGTTGATTCAAATTTTAGTACTGCTGTAACTTATGAGGAAACCATGTCTTTCTTGAAGATTCTATTACTAAAATGGGGGCATCAATAATACAGTGATGTGATGTATTAGATGGTATAGCACCCCATCATTCTCCCAATTAACAATAAATCATGAGTTCTTTCTGCACCCAGAAGGAGGGACCCAAGCAAGCACTTGCCTGTCATTCATCAGCAATGAAGCAGGGACTTTTCCCCTGAGGGCCTATCAGTTAATAGTTGCTGGAGGAAGAGGTGGTATTTTCTTTCACAATATAGACATGCTAAGTTTGTCTTTGCTCCAGTAATAATCTCCCACCCATGCTCTGGCAAGTAACTCTAAACTAAGTGGGTCACATACCAAAAGAAGATGCAAAAGTAGGAAGAGAGTTCCTGAGAAGAAAATAAAGGGGGGAGTGGTGTGTGAACATGACTAGAATTAATTACGTACATATATAAAAACTGTCAACACAGATGGAATACAGCTATCGTCAACAAGATGCACAATATTAAATGGGATAAGGCTAACACCAAAAGAAAAAATGCCAAAAGATATCATAAAAGTTGGGAAGAAAAATCATTGCAGAGTGTTTAGATGGGATAAAAGAGGGTAATGGGTAGTGAAAGTATTCAAATTTTACTATATACTTGTATGAAACTGTCAAATATATAATAAGTTAAAAATGTAAACGTGGTTAGAGTCATAATAAGTCTTGTTCTGTAATATACTGTGTATTTCAATATTACTAAGAGAATGTTTCACATCAAAGAAACACAGTGAGGAGGTGGGAACATTGTACACTATGCAGGGACATTGCAGGGACATACTTGTATACTCATTACCTGTCAATTCAATTTACCGTTAATTAAAAAAACTAAACTCAATTGTCACATGAGTCCCAGCATTAGTCAATTAAAACAGTAATAATGGTGCAAAATGATCCTTAAATGTGTTGGACTTGTAAAAGAGATGCAGACTTGAGATAGTTCAGTGGATAAAGCACTTAAAATAAAAATGAGAGGACCAGAGTTTAGATGTTCAGCACCAACGTAAAAGCTGGGTAAGGGTGGGAGCTTGTAATCCCATCATGAGAAAGGCAGAGACAGTGGCTCCCTGGAGCAAGGTGACTAGCCAGACTAGCCAAATAGGTGAGCACCTCATTCAAGTTGGAGACCCTGCCTCAATATTTAAGGTTGAAGGAGGTCAAGGATGGCATTTGATGTCAGCTTCTGGCCTCCAAATGTGCACCTGAACACACATGTTTACCCACATACATGAGAATATACATACATAAACACACAATAGGTATACACATGCATGAACACCAAAAAGGAAAAAGAAATGCTAGGTATAAATTCATTCACAGTACTTGTGGATGGACATAACTACCATCTGAATATTCTGGGTGCTCTCAAGATGCTACATATTCTTTTGTTTTTTCCTTCTTTCCTGACACCATTGAGTTGACTACATTGAAGCAGTCAAGTCTTCAGAAATTTAAATCAGGTAAGTCTATCAAGAAGTCAATTACCAAGTTGAAATTGGTTAAGATTGATTTCAGAATGATATTTGCTTGGAATAAATGATTTAAATTGATTATTGATAGGGTAAAGTTTGGTTGTGACTAACTCAATTCCCTCTGCATAACAGCAGAAGGCTTGCCTGCCTAGATATTTAGATGACCCACTGATAATTCAGGCATAATAATGTAATGAAATTAGTGATTGAGGTCATGCTTGGACAAGGCATACCAAAAATACTGCCAAGAATGACACTAGAGATAGAAATCCTCCTCTGGCCACCCATTTCTTGTGACAAGATGATAGATGCCTATGAAGCTAGCTATGCATATTATGATTCATCAATACTTCCATGGCATATTCTAGGAACCAGGGCTAAGAGTGAACAAAGTTGGTAGCAGCTAACATCCTGGGAGAAGGCAGAGCCAAACTGTTGTCCCTTTGTCCCTTTAAGGGCTACTCTAACAGAAGCTCTATCTGGTCTCTCTTTAAAAAGCTCAGAAATACCAGCCAATTTCACCCAAGGACACAAGCATGGGTGGGTAAGGGAAGCATCAAAGGCCAAGTCTTAGAATCTGAAGCAAACACACTAATTATTTAGGAGGTTTTTAACAAGTAACTACTGTGACCTAAGCAACCCTTCCAGGCACACGAGATAAAACAGACATATCATGCCTGTGTGTCTGCAGGAGGTATGGCTCCAACACAGGGCAGGGCACTGAACACAAAGCAGGCCAAAGATGCCTCAGAGGATGAGAGAAGCAAATGTTTCAAAATACTGTCCCAAGTTCTTCCTTCTCTTCTTCTAAGTGGCCAGGTATCAGGGATTGATGTGGGTGGTTTTTGAGTCTTTTTAAATGAACACCAATAGTCACAGGAATAGAAGAAACTTGCATCTCAAAAAATAGATTAAATTGGTTTTTAAAATTTTCTCAAAGAACAATGAGTCAAATTCTGTAATAAGGCATTTTATTTTAAAAACTTATTTTTAAATTAATTTATAATTTATATATTTATATATAAATATGCAATATATTTATAATTTAATTAATCTTAAAGAACTCATTTCATTTTCAAGACACTTCTGATCCTGCAATTTTATGGAAATTCCCATAAAGCTGAGAAATCAGCCATCTAGTTTCTTCTATTTTTTCCCCCATGATTAATTATTGAACAACACAATGAGGGCTTCCATCAAACTTAATAATAATAAAACTCTCTGGATTCTAGTAGCATTCCAATTAGTAGATGAGTATCTAAAAGCACAGATTAATCTGTGAAAACTACATGCATGAGCAAAAAGAAACCTTGTTTAATATTTGAATAATTATCTAGATATCATTCTATCAGCAACATCTCCACTATTAGAAGAAGAAGAAGAAGAAGAAGGAGAAGAAGAAGAAGAAGAAGAAGAAGAAGAAGAAGAAGAAGAAGAAGAAGAAGAAGAAGAAGAAGAAGAAGAAGAAGAAGAAGAAGAAGAAGAAAAAAAAAAAAAAAGGTAGCCTCTAAGGGGGATGCTTATTTTCAGATTAGTGGCAGAAAAGAGGATTTATTTCTTGCTGAATTCAAAGAGAGTGATTTGTTTCTCATTATAATTCAGCTGATTTCTTAATTATTCTGAATTTCTTAATGATAAATTCCACACCCCAAAATCTATATATCTCATCCACTCCATTGTTGAATAATTTCTATAGTACATCTTCACAACTGCATTATTGGTTGAAAACAACCCTGTGTTTTTAAATAATACAGTTCTAGGAAAAGAAAATGAACATTCTTTTTTTTTTAAATGATAAAACCCGAGTGATTCTGATAAGCGGAGACAGATTAATTCAATTCTCCTGCCAGGAAAGTACTCAAGGAAGTGACATTGTCTCAAGCCAGGATGGTAAGGGTACATCAAATGTCAAGACAGCAATTATTAGATCAAACAATAAAATGTACTATATAAAAGTAAAAGAGAAAAGAAAAAATCCTAAAGATAGTGTGATTCATAAAAATTTAAAATTAAAAGATGAACAAAGACCTGAACAATAACATGAAAACTAAAAGAAAGTTTAATAGAAAACAGTAGTATTACTGAGATAGAGTTTTTACATTACCTACCAGTTGAAAAAAAATAATAACACAGAGAATAGGTTCACCAGTGGCCATATAACTTTTAAAAAATCATGTAACTGGGAAAAGAAAGTGACATTTGTTAAAATTCTCATTAATAGAATTAGTCTGTGATGCAAAATTTGACACATGTGGAGTGACTTCCCAAGCAAGCTTTACTTTCTTGGACAAATTACAAAGAATTCTCTCAGGGTTTTGTCATTCTTAGTGTGCAACAAAGGTAGTAGTGTTACCAGTCTTGTCTGTTTTCTAGTTAACTGAAACTATTAATAACAATGGGGGAGATCATCAATTTCTCACACTGTATAAATGACAGCTGTTATTATGGTTGTCATCTCAGTTATCCCTCTCCTCCATGTATCTCTTTGATGAATTTCCTTATTTTCCTTTTGATTCTGTTTACTGGTAAGCCTCAGTGTGTAATAGATACCAATGATTCAGGTTTCCATAATATCAATTCTTCCCTTCAATCTCTACAAATACACTTCAATACTGTTTATGTCCATATCCTTTGCTATAGCAATCTCAGTTCTTTGCATATCTGAATTTTTCTCCCTCTTCCATTCCTATGATCTACTACTCTGAATTTATATGTCTCTGAATACATATTTGTGTCAATATTTTAAGATATAATGTTTTTTATTAAATATGAGAGTTATTTTTATTTTAAAGAGACTTTATTATGAGGCATTTTCCATGATTTTTCTGACAACTTAGTAAGAAGAGATAATGGAAATCAGAGAAGTAGGAGCATGGAGGAAATTCTAATGCCTTTATGTATACTATTTGCTCCTTATTCCATCTCTTATATTCCAAGAGGTTATGGTTTCTTTAGATTTGCAAGTATTTCTTTAAAAAAAAATAACTGAGTTTCATGTAGAATATATGTCTGTAGAAGAGTGTATCTATAGTGTAAAAAGTAAAGGCCCCTTTCCCCACTCATTGTCTAATAAATGGTTAGAATTTTCCTCTATGGTACCCATCCAATCATTCAACAATACATGCATAAAACACGTACTATCTTGCACATGCTGTTACAGATGTAGGGTAAAGATTAAACAAAAACTAAGCAATGGCTGTCACTCATATCACAGACAGTAAAACAGAGCTACAAATATGTGAACATGGAGTATTTCAGACAGATGTGAATAGCAATGCAAAGGCAATGGTGTAGAAACCAGGGTGGGTGATTTGAGAAAGAGAAGTCCACTGTAGTTAGAATGTAACATAAGGCCAAACTTTGTGGGCACTACCTGACTCAATTCATACATTTGCATTTGGTTGTGCATATGAGGGAGACTGTTTCCCACCTTGTTCTTGAAGTCAAATGTGGCAGTCACCTTCATGTTTTCATTAGCATTTAGGAAAAACTACCTCAGTACGTCTTCCAATGGCATATAATTTTATGGTCTCTATATTCTGTATTAGATATAATGTGGATGAGGGAAAAAGCAAAGCATTTTTTTTTTTATTTCTTTGAGGACATCTTGTTGTGGGCGAGACAGTCATATACGGCAATCATAGAATTACATTAAAAATCCATTGACATTCACATCAATGACATCGATTTACTAATACGCATTAATTTGATGAAAATGTCCAAATGCCTAGGGTACACCTGGTGAGGCCAACCCACCCTCTCATGTCTGTGTAAACTTCATCTTCTTGTAGAAATTTTCCTGATTGAAGGGTCTATAAATGGTCACTGTTGCATATTGTCCACTACAACAAATATTCCTGTTCCCACAGTACTTACTCATTACACAGTGACATTTGTCTATTTGCTTAATAACTGATTTTATCATGATGTATTGTCATGGAGACAGGGTCCATGTCTATGTAGCCATTCCATATCATTGTATCAAACTTATTTCACATGCTATGTGAAATGTTAGTTGCCATTTACTGAAGGAATGATTGAATAACTAAGTGGCATGAAAGGTGCCCCATTGGTATGTTTGTGAACACAGGACAAAAGAAGGGAAGCGGGTAAAGGGAATAGTAGAAGAAAATCACTTCCCCAGCAAAAGATTGTAACATGTAAATGCACAGTGGAGGAAGAATAGTTCAACTCAACATAACCAGATGTCAACTTTGGTTTTTGGCACGAAATATCAACTCACATAGAGGAACCTAAAAGGAACCCAGGAAGGGGAAATAGTTAAGAACTCCAAGGTAAACTGGGAGGGGATGTAGAAGAGAGGGGTTGGGGGTAGGGACCATGAGGGATCAAGATGGCTGAGTTGGGGGAGGGATAAGAGGGAGAACAATGAAAGACATATCTTGATAGAGGGGGCCAGGGAGAAGCCTGGTGCTAGGGAAATTCCCAGGATTCTACAAGGATGGCTCCAGCTAAGACTCCTGGCAACAGTAGAGAGGTGGCCTGAACTGGCCTTCCCCTATAATCAGATTAGTACTGCCCTGATTGTCATTATAGAACCTACATCCAATACCTGATGGAAGCAGATGCAATGATCCACAGCCAAGCACTGGGCAAAGCTCCTGGAGAGCAGCTGAAGAGAGGGAGGAGGGATCATATGAGCAAGGGGGGTTAAGAGCATGATGGGAAAAACCACAGAGATAGCTGACCCAAGCTAGTGGGAGCTCAAGGACTCTGGACTGACAGCTGGGGAACTTGTTTGGGACTAAACTAGGCCCTCTGAATGTGGGTGACATTTGTGAGGATTGATCTATTTGTGGGGATCCTGGCAATGGGACCAGGACTTATCCCAGGTGCGTGAACTGGCTTTTGCGAGCCCATTCCCTATGGTGGGACACCATGCTTAACCTTGATGCAGGGGGGGAGGGGCTAGGCCCTGCCTCAACTTGGTGTGCCAGACTTTGTTGGTTACCCAAGGGAGGTAGTACCTTCTCTGAGGAGTGGATGGGGAATGGAATGGGGGAGAGACGGGGGAAGGGGGAAGCAAAGGGAGAGGGAACAGGGGATGGTATGAAAAATTAAAAAAAAAACCTTTTTAAATAATGAAAAAGAGAATTCCAGTGGAGGGGGAACCCCAATTCCTTAAAATAAATGATTAAAAAGTAGGATATCACAAGGAGCACTAGGGAGCAGGGACATCTTCAGGTGGAAAGCACGTGGACAATCTGCTTCCAGATAAAGAGAAATGAAGACACACCTGTCATCCTCTTTGTTCTTTATTGCAACTTGACCACTTTGTATCAACATTTAAGAATATGGACCTCCACAAAGAATTACAGGCAAGAAAGGAATGCTGAGAGCAGGACAAGATGTACAGGGAAGATCACACCAATTGGTTACCCAATACCAAATGGTCAGCCCTGAAAACATAAGTACAAGTTACAGACAGAGAAGATGGTATTTATGTATTTAGGAATATATATGTGACAACAATTAATGAAAAAATGAGTTTGCAGGGAAAGGTATAGAGGAGAGCTTGGAAGGAGAGAAGGGAGAAGAAATGATGCCATTATATTATAATCTCAAAAAATAAAAGAAGGCCGGGCGGTGGTGGCGCACGCCTTTAATCCCAGCACTCGGGAGGCAGAGGCAGGAGGATCTCTGTGAGTTCGAGGCCAGCCTGAGCTACCAAGTGAGTCCCAGGAAAGGCACAAAGCTACACAGAGAAACCCTGTCTCCAAAAACCAAAAAAAAAAAAAAAAAAAAAAAACCAAAAAAAAAAAAAGAAAAGAAAAAAATTGAGAATATGGATCTTCAATTTTACAAATTGGTCTTTTTATCTAAGTTTTTCAATTACCAATAAAGACTCTGGGGTCAGATATTGGTGTGGAAACATGATAGAGCAAAGCTGATCTTACCCTTTTTACCAGAGGCCCAGCAAGCACATCTCTCTACACATCTCAGACGTAAGAAAACTACAAATCCCTGAGTCCCTTTCTACTTCTTCCAGTGTGTCTTTCTATCCAGCTTCCTGGAATGGTTTTGCCTATGAACGACACTAGTATGGATTTTAAGTGATTGTAAAGCAAAAGCAGGAAATACAGCAACATTAATTTAAGGACAAAATTCCAGGCACATTTGACAAATTTTTCATTTAAGAGTTTGGAAGGGATTAGGCCTTTCTATGTAGTTCTGAGCATCTACTGTCAGAAACAACTAAGGAGAAATAAGAGGGAGACTGAAATTCGTAATGTGGCTTGGAAGAAAGATTCAGAGTTGAGTGTAACGTAGCAAATACCTCAAACTTCAGTTTGTTTACCTGGTGACAATCATTCTCAGTTCATTCTTCTTGTGCATATTTTAGCTCAATGATGTACTACATATTTAAGTCCAGAACACTATAATGCTCTGAGAAATAGTCACCTTCAGTAATTTTTGGAAAGGCTGTGATTTATGTAAACAGACACTAGGAATAATTATGTTAGTTGATAAGTATTATAAATAATAAATACATTGGAACCCTTTACCAACTGGCAACTAGGGTAGCAAATGTTCATAATACAGTTTCTTAGGTCAGAAGAGGGACTCTTTTTTTTTTTTTTTTTAATCAAATCATCTCACAAAAGCCTACTAAGTTCTCTTCTTTTGGGCAGGGAAAGGTGATCTTATCTGTGTCTCTTCCGAGATGATGGTCCTTTTGTAAAATCCATCACTTAAAAAATTCTCTTTTGTTTTATTCTTGGTTTAAATTGTTATTTATGAAGCATCTTTGCTATTGTAGGACAACTAATGAACTTCTCTTTTGGCAATATTTTATGCATTCCAGATTAGACTTATTCTTTTTGCAAAGGCATTGTGTAGAAGTGATGGTGACTTTCATAGGTGCTAAGACATTTAATGTCTCCAAGATACATGGCTTGCCATCTGGAAGACTTTTTCTGATGTTATGAATACAACAATGATGATGCAGATCTGAGACCCTTGAGTAGAAAGGTCTCATTAGGGACAGATGGAGTTTGAATGTCAATAGCTCCAGCCAAGAGTTAGAATACATTCACATTAGACAAACACTAGAATGAGGATATAAACAAGGTGTGAGGAATTCTATTAGAGAGTGCAAGAGCTATAGCTGTTAAAATATGGATTATTCTCCCTTTGGGAAATAAAGATGAAGGAGATTTGGAATATAAGTTACACCTGGGCAAGAGGGAGAAAATGGTAAGTAGAAGACTTATAGAGGAAACTGGATTTCATCCATTTTGGGACTCCAGGCTTCATGAAGAATATCCTCGGCAGTAATTACAGAATTTGGCGTTAGTTAGTTCATAGGACCACAGGCTGAACAAAAGACACTCCATTTTCATCTAATTCCCCCTTCACCTAATTCTCACCTCCTTTGTATTAATTTACACTTTCTTCTGTCTTTGAAATCATAACTGCTAGAAGAATTTTGTGTTTTTCTTCTGCATTAATAGATATTGAATAACAAGTATAGAAAACAGTTATAATGAGTTTTCCTAATCCTTACTTCTTTTTGAGTGTTAAAATGTCATTACAGCATTCTTACTCAGCAATGACTTAATAACAGTTAAACTCCACTTTAGAGAGCTGGCTTTCGAGGTTTTAAACATCCATTTTCTTTCATGATTAGATAGGGGAGGCATTTCCCCATATAAACCTTTGGAATTAAATCAAGATAAAGCAGTGGGTCTTCATGGGCAAACCATTTTATTAAGTGTTGTCAGTACAAATGCAAATGCAGTTGAAGTATTCAGAAACCTCACTTTATTATTCAACAAATTAAATGATCAGATCAAGGCTACAGAGATGGCTCAGTTGGCAGAGCATTAGCTTCACAAGCTTGAAGACATGAGTTCAAAACCCCCAAAAATGTGCAAACTTGAAAGTAGAGAATTGATTCTGGAAAGTTGACTTATAAATGTCATAAAGGCTTGTACACACACACACACACACACACACACACACACACACACACACACACACACAGAATTTAAAAATAAAATTAAACAATTTGAAATGCAGTGGAAATCCAATCTTATTCTTTCCGTTAAAAAAAAAATGAGAACGTGTGGTGTTTTGAGAGACTTAAAATGTTTACAGCATACTTTTTTTCTTTTCACCATAACATTAAAATCATTAGTCAGAACAACTTGAAAAAAAGGTAGACTAAGTAAGATAAAATGAACAGAATGCTTTCTCAAAGCAAAAAGGGAAACTTGCTACTAACAAAGCATGCTAGGCAAGGTTTAGTCAGTAACTGACAATTTGAACATTTAAGGATCAAGAGAAAAAGTCATCTGGATTTAATCAGCATAAATCTATAGCTAATATTAGTTTGTTAAAACACTCATGCTGATCTATTGTATGAGAGCTCTGCTGCATCATAATTTCACTGCAATAGCCCACCAAATGCCTGTTCTATGCTTTCATTCAAAACAAGTAAGAAAACGGTTGAAGCAAGTGAGTGCTGAAAATAAGAAAATACCAACTGATTAGTTTCTCATCTTGTTAGTATAACTGATAAAGTAATTATAATCATATTGTTTATGATTCTGAATTTCATAGTTTACATTAATTAATAATACATAATAATTAATAATTAATAATGCCATAATATTTATTCTACATTTAATAAAAATGAAGTTGATATTCTTAAGTTAGAAGCAATTATGTTTTAGAAAAAGTAATTATAGTATTAGATGTAGTTGGAGCTTTCTCCAGTCCTGCTCAGACCCACAGCCACTCAGACCCAAATAAACACACAGATGCTTATATTATTTAAACTGTTTGGCCTAATGGCTCAAGCTTTTTGCTATCTACTTCTTATATCTTAAATTAACCCATTTCTATTAAGCTATAAGTTGCCACATGGCTTGTGGCTTACTGGTACCTTACATCTTGCTTCTTATAGCGGCTTCGGCTGGCAGAGTCTCCTGATCCAGCCTTCCAACTCCCAGAATTTTCCTCTCCTGATCCTGCCTGAAGTACACTATACTTCCTGCCTGGCTACTGGCCAATCAGTATTCTATTTATCAATAAATCAGAGCACCACATTCACAGCATCCCCAGCAATTAGAAGAAATAATATAATACAACCACAATAATAAGTCATGAGAAACCATGTCACTAGTGAGCTTGGATTATGAAGACCACCTGACAGTCTTATACAGTTATTTTTTTTTTCATTTTGCACATTTATAAGAATATCAGTTCCCTAAAATACAGGAATTTGAAGTGAACTTAAAAACAGAAATTATGGGCTGGAAGAGATGGCTTGTGGTTTATAACACTTGCTATTCTTGTCAAGAAGGAGTGTTCAGATCCTACCCCTCATATCTGGTGACTCACAGCCACTTGTAACTGTAGCTCATGGGATATGATGCCATTTTTGGAAGTTCTGCGCATATGTTCATACACATAGTCACCCACAGAAAATTTAAAAATTCTTTAAAAAGAAATTGTTTTGGTTGAGAAAATCAATTGATGATAATATATTTAATATTTATTAATATATATTTATTTAATATATATTTAATAATACACAAACTTATATATATTATGGTTCTAAATCTCCATAATCTAAAGATTGCTCATTATTTTATTCTGTCATAAACATTTTAAAATCAGAAAATATATGAATTATAAGGAAATTAGTTAATTTGAAAGTGGTGTGATTTTAAGTCATATTTCTGAATTGTCATGGAAGGATCAAGGGACAACACTTTTGTATGTATGTGTGTGTGTGGGGGGCCTCATATACATGTTATATGAGTCTATACTCAAATGTGTGTACACATAGAAGCCAGATGTAATTCCTCAGGCACTGTCCACCTTGTTTTTTAAGACAGCTCTCTCACTGATCTACAGCTCTCTTGTTAACCTAAGTTGATTGACCAGCAAATCCCAGTTATCCTCTTGCCTGAGTTTTTCCAGCCTGGGGTTTTTAATCATACAACAGTATACATACTTTTTACCTGAGTTCTGAAGCACACATATTTGTGTGCTTATCTGCGATCCCTGTGTTTGTGTAGAAATCACTTCACCCCCTAAGCTGTTTCCCCAGATCATTTATTACAATCCTTATTTTTAGAAATCAAAAGAGCTCTAGGGAAATCTAGGAAATCTAGAGCTCAGCTGGCACATGAAACCCAACCACTTTAGATATGCAAAGAAATCTGCAGAAAAGACTGACATTCTCCACCCTTCTTGAGAGACAATGTCTTTCAGTGTCTAGAAGTCCAAACCTTTCCTTTCAGTCAGAATCTGTGAGACCTCTCTGACAATCAGGTTTGGAAAGAGAAGAACATGAACAAGTTATGGACTCTAAGTGGACCAGCAGGGTGGAGGTGAGTGCCACACAGAAAACAGTCCTGTTGAAAAGAGGTCATCCATCCATGGCTGTGACACAGGTAGGGAAATGATGATTCTGCAAAAAGTCCTTAAGACCTGAAACAGGAGCAGATTGATGAAGCAGGAGGCTCTCAGATAAGTAGATGGCAGCAGCAGCTGAGGAGGATTTTTTCAGGGCAACAGAGGCGTGCTAATTGGAGTCAGTGGGCGTAAAACCAAATAATTTTTTTAAAGGAGGTAATAATGAAGACTCTTCATACGCTACTTTATCAATGTCTTGTCAGAGGATAATTGTGCCCAGTAGCACTGTTGAGTCTGTCTACCTATAATCAGGAATGTTTCTGGAAATACTGTAAACTCAATTATATGTATATGGCATCCAGAGGAAATGCACTGAAAGAGATACTATTTTATACTGGTTTACTTTTGTTTAACACAATATTATAACCTGTTTGAAAGGGACAGAGTTTATTTCTACATGAATGCATTACAAAAATTGGAAAATACAAGCACTGGTAGGGAATATTTAAATGAGAATTTATGCCGGGCGGTGGTGGCGCACGCCTTTAATCCTAGCACTCAGGAGGCAGAGGCAGGTGTATCTCTGTGAGTTCGAGGCCAGCCTGGGCTACCAAGTGAGTTCCAGGAAAGGTGCAAAGCTACACAAGAGAAACCCTGTCTGGGAAAACAAACAAAAACAAAAACAAAACAAAGAAAAACAAAACAAACAAAAAAAAAACAACCATAAATGAGAATTTATGAAGATTTAAACCTATGCTGAGTTGAGGTCTTGTGATTTTTTTTTCCAGCAAATTGATACTCTGGAAAGCTTCATTTTCTGCTTCTGTGTGGTGACAGTTTTGTTCTTGAAGTGACATTGGTTTATGAACTAAAATAGAAGGCAAGTCAGGTATCAGGTGCTAACAAATAAGGATAAAATGTGGAATAGGACAGACATGTGTCTCTTTGTCACCTCTTCTATATCAGTTAGACTTGGAAGTAATACCAAGGTACATAATGACAGAGACTGGCCAGAGAACATGCTCTTCTCTACGTAACTGCACTGGCACAGCTCTTTTAATGACATCTATGGGATTAATTGTTATTCCGCAGAGAAAAATGACATATAAAATGTTCACATTATAGAGTAATACTAAGCTATCAAAAGTGGGAAGCTGCCCACACAGGTGCACACTAGATGATTTTCAACATTATGATAAACAAAAAGGAACCAAGAACAGAAAATGATGGCTTATGTGTCCCTACTAATATAGATGCATAATGTAAACACAAATAATTGGTGATAGAAAAATATTAGAATAAGTATTTGCTGCAAGTGACTTGCTAATGAAAAAGTGGTTCCTTGGGAATGGGATGGTCCCATAGCTTGATAACAAAATGTATTGTACTGAAGTATGCACTCATCAAAGCCCATCAAATTGTGTTTGTCACATGTAAGCTCTACTACCTTCCCCACAACAAAGGAACCATGAACAAAACTTGAACTTGTATCTCACCTTCTTCTTGCAGTCATCTAGATTCAGAAAACTTCATTTGATCTTTATATGCAAGCATGGGTCTATAGAATTAGACAAATATACTGAAAATTCTGTTTAAACACATTAACTAATAAGCAGACAAAGGTAACTATAAACAGATGTGTTTATACATACCTATTATTGTTCTATTACATATTCTCTGTCTCTCTGTCCCTCTGTCTCTGTGTGTGTGTTCCAAAACTATACCTTGAGTAATTTTAGAGCCATTGGCAACACTTTAACATTGAGTAAACTTAGTACTCATGTCTTTATTTATAGATATTACTTGGGATTAAAAAGAATTATCAATCTTTTAGGCAAAAGGTGAAACAAAGTTTGAAGCAGGGCATACAAAGTGCAAATATTTTGATTTGTTATGTTTTCTCAGTGATGGGATCACACATAATACCTTGAATATTTTGGGCAGACACACTAATGGTGAGTTCCTTCCCCAGCCTTGGAGCATGTCATGTACAGGAAATTAAGGAAATACCTTAAAAGTGACTGAAGCTTGTTGAAAGGTTGGAGGATTCAGTTTTAAAGAGCCCTGTCTGTCTCAAAGTAAAAAGGTACAAAAGGCAAAATGTAGCTTGAGTTTTCCTGCCTGGCCCACAGTCAGGACAAATCTCTCTCACCCGCCAGTCCCACACCCGCTCAGACCCAACCAAGTATACACAGAGACTTAGTTTGGTTACAACCTGTATGGCCGTGGCAGGCTTCTTGCTAACTGTTCTTATATCTTAAATTAATCCATTTCCACAAATCTATACCTTGCCACGCAGTTTGTGGCTTACCGGTACTTTACATCCTCCTTGTCCCGGCGGAGGCTGGCAGGCAGTGACTCCTTCTGCCTTCCTGTTCTTTTATTTCTCCTCTCTGTTAGTCCTGCCTATACTTCCTGCCTAGCCACAGCCAATCAGGTTTTCTTTATTGCCAATCAGAGCAACACATTTGCCATACAGACCATCCCCCAGCACAGCCAAGTGCAGACCATCTCAGATACCTGCACTCAGGCTTGTGGTTCTAATCATCCTCTATGCGGACCTGCTGGGTAAAGCCCTGAGGAACCCAAGAACAGGCTCCCACAGGACATAGAGAACATCCCACAGCAGTAAAATACCTCCAATATAATTTTATAGATCATTGAAAAATATCCCCAATTTGTACTCAAATGTGAACTTATACAGATAGTACAGCACACAGACACACACACACACACACACACACACACACACACACACGACTGTCTCAAAGCACAATACCAACTGAAAAATAATGGAATGACTGAGTCAGATAATTATAAAAAAAAAAAAAAAAAACCAGTGGGTGAAGGTTTGGTACGTTTGTCATATTCCTATAAAATCATGGTATTGGTGCCCAAGTTACCTATTACACATAGGGCTATATAGGAATATCCAGCTGAAAGAAGGATATAGCTATGCAATATTGTGAAAAATAAATAGTTTGTGTTAGGGTGTACCAAGGATACATCACTCCTGATATTCCTCCACAAGTGTACCAATGAATAATAGCTCTAGCTGAAATAAAAGAAGTCTACACAATACCTGCCCTCTATGGTTCAGAAATGCCAAGATTAAAAATGATATTAACAGGGGTCTAGGGAGCTGGCTCAACTGATAAAGTACTTGCAGGGCGAGCGTGAAGAACCAATTTCAATTCCCAGCACGCTTTTAAAAAGCCAGCTGTGTTAGGGCACACCTATAGTCCTAGTACTGGAGACTTGGAGACAGAAGAATCTCTGGGGCTTGGTGGTTAGTCAGTCTAGTTGAAGTGATGAGGTCCTGATTAGATGAAAACCTATCTCAAAAAATAAGGCAAAAAACAATAAGGAAAAACAATAGTACTTGATGTTGAGCCCTGGCTTAAACTAACTCTCTCTCTCTCTCTCTCTCTCTCTCTCTCTCTCTCTCTCTCTCTCTCTCTCTCTCTCTCTCTCTCCTCTCCCCCCCCCCTCTCACACACAAACAGAAACAAAAAAACAAATCTGTGGAAGCTTCTGTATTAGATGCTTGGCTAAGTAGCCACTAAAAAACATAAATTTGGGTAAATGAAATTGAAATATGGACCATAGAGTTTTATATGACTCTAACAGTATTTCTCTATAGAGGCCTGATGCTTTAGTCATTGTAGAAGTAAATACTTTAAGCTTCATGGGCCGTAGGTTCTCTTCTGTAATCATTTAACTGGAATTGAAACAAGAAAGCTTTGCCATGAAGACAATTCATGGCAGACCTGACTGACATAAAAAGAGTATGTCCTGTTTTTCTCCTTCTGTTCATTTTCCCCATAGCTTCTCTATTTTTATTGTGCATAGTTCCTTTTATCCTCTTTTGGCACATAGATCATGTTCTTTTTTTTTTTTTTTTTTTTTTTTTTTTTTTGAGACAGGGTTTCTCTGTGTAGCTTTGCGCCTTTCCTGGAGCTCACTTGGTAGCCCAGGCTGGCCTCGAACTCACAGATATCCGCCTGGCTCTGCCTCCCGAGTGCTGGGATTAAAGGCATGCGCCACCACGCCCGGCGTCATGTTCTTAAATAGATGTCACTTGTTCTACAGAATAAAGTCAGGTTTAAGTTCTCAAATAACAGTATTGTGTATAAAGTGAGTAAAGCTTTCCCAGGGCTTCCCTCCCTCCCTTATGGCTCCCATTCATTTTCTGTATCTAGATGATGTCATCATACAACACATTGTTATTGATATCTTAAAGAGATATGAGAAGAAAAATATTGTTAAAGCTGTGTGTAGGAGATATGAGAAGAAAAATATTGTTAAAGCTGTGTGTAGTGGTATATCTTGCAATAATCCTGGTGCTTAGGAAATGGAAGTGGGTGAATCCCTGGGACTCACTGGTCATCTCTCACCTAGTTGCTGAGCTCCAGTGTGGGAGACAGACTAAAAAGTCTGAGAAATGATGCTTCAGGGAGTCCTTTGACCCCACATGTAAGCACACATGTTCACCAGCACATACACACACCTATGCACCTGCAAACACATCTAATACAGCTACATATATAGTGAATAAACAAAAGACAAAATTTGTTGTTTTATCATCTGTTCTGTCACTGAAATTCTTCTTCCTTTTAATAAATACAGATTTCCAACATTTATAAATTTTTCTTCTACATAAAGAACTTCAGTATTATAGCCTGGCAGTTCCATGTATGACATGGATTCTTTCAACTTCTGTTTGTCAAGGACTCGATGTTTCCTTTATGTTTGAAGGATGGTTCACTGTAAGCAGAGTTCAAGGAGGTTGTTGTCATCTTTCATTCCTTTGTATTCTTTTCTTCTTTGCATGACAAGTCTGCTATATATTTTTCCTCCTCCACCTGCAGATGAAATGTTTATCCCGAGTCCACTGGCCTCTTTCATTGATTTAGTTTGCCCTTGGTTTTCTTCTGGTTAAATACCAGATATCTGAGTGTGATTTTATTTGTCTTCATATTGTTTTGGCTGTTGATCTTTGTAGAGGTTGTATTCATTCTGCCATTGTTCTTCCAGCTTTATGGATTGCATTTTGTTGTGTGTCACAGGTTCTGAGAGGTTCTTGGCTATTATTGTTACAAATACATTGACATTCAATGTTCAATGACATTCTGTCACTTTGGGTTTTTAATTATGCACATTGCATCCTTTTCACATTTTAGAGGTTCTGTTCTAAGTTTCCTTGTTCATTTTGGTCTCTGTTTCAATTTGGGAGGTATCTATTGACTGAATTTTAACCTCAACATTCTTCTCAGCCATGTTCTTCCTTATGTTCTCTACTTATATTTCTACCATTTTTATGTCCACTTCTGTCTTAGTTAGGGTTTACTTTTGCTGTGAAGAGACACCATGACCACAGCAGCTCTCATAAAGAAAACATTTCAGTGAGGGTGACTTCCTTACAGTTTCAGAGGTTCACTCCATTATGATCATGAAGGGGAGATTGGCAGCATGCAGCCACACATGGTGCTGGAGCTGAGAGTGCCACATCTTGCAGGCAACAGGAAGTTGACTGACTGTCACCCTGAGGAAAGCTTGAGAAAAAGAAACCTCAAAGCCCACTCCCACAGTGATACACTTCCTCCAACATTGCCATTCCTCATAAAGGTACTACTCCCTTTGGGGACTATTTTCTTTCAAATCACTACAACTTCTTACACTATGTATCGAATTTTTATTATAAGAAACTTGGATGTAATCATCTTAACAGTTTTGTATCCTGTATCTGATGATTACAACATCTCTGCCACAGTGATACTTGTTTCTTCTTCTATGATATTTTGTCCAGGTGTTGGGTATCATATGCCTTCTACATTTTGTTAAAAGCCAGTCATGTTGCATAGGTGATAGAAATAGGTGAATATGTTGGTAGCATGTGAGCACACATTTAATTACATAGGAATTGTGCTATGTTCAAAGTTTGCTAAACCTGTGGGTACCATGAGCTTTGATTTACCTAATGTCTTCATTGTTTTTTATTTCTCCTGCTGTTTTCAGGCATACTTAAGAAACCCTTGAATAAGTACTCTGTGTCTTGAACCTTGCTATTGTATAACCAAATGATTTATACTTTGCATTCATTACAGTCTCTTGAAGGTATATAAATACCATGGCAATTCAGGAGCTGTAAACCTGGGAGGAAGCTGAAAGTAGGGCACAAACACACACACACATACACACACACACACACACACACACACACACACACAAGCACACAGTTACACACAATTCTGGTTAGGTCAGATATTCCACTTACCTTCTTTTCTAAATGTACTCATATTCTGATTGTATTGAGGTCTCAGAGAACTCAAAGCAATACAACCACCTGAGACCATCATGTCTGACAAACATAGGAGAGGGTGATTTGTAAAATGACCATGTCTCTCCTGTTAAATAAATTCTATTGCATTGCAATAGAAAACTAAATCGAATGTGTGTTTCTTAGTTATTTTTCTGTGTTTAATAAAAAATGTGTATTGATGCATTGCTACACATATGCAAGTTCTGTAATGAATGCAAAGTATAAATCATTTGGTTATACAATAGCAATGAAGGTTTTCTAGAAAAACAATGTCATAGGATGTATGTAAAAGGTAAAAAGATTTGTTTTAGGCGATTAATATACGTATAGATGGTTGGTAAGTCTAAACTCTGATTGTGGGGCCAGTAGGCTGGATAGCTAGGGAAGAGACGTAGCTTATGTTTTAAAGCAGTCTCTTAGTGAAGAACAAAGAAGAGACAAAGGCAGTCTGGTCTAGGAATCTTCTTTTGCTATTTGCACCAGTCAGTTCCCAGATGAGACACTCCATCACCACCATCTTTTGTATCAATATTCACTGATAAGAAGACAATCCACTAATTCTAAATACATTGGTTTGAATGGAAGTAGTCAAATCACTTCCCCAGAGAAACCTTTGCCTAAATGTTTGGGTAAGTGGCTTGGCCATAGTGGACACATGAAGGTAACCATCACTTCATCTAAATAAAGATGCAATATATTGTCTTTTATACAGGGTGACATTTCTTCATCAGTCATAAAGCTGAAGAAAAATTGATATTTCTATGCATTCTTTTTATCATGTATGCCATTATTCAATAACATGATTTTGAAAGAAGCCATTGACTTCAATTATAAGGGAATGATATGCCCAACACAGAGTGTGTCATACAATGAACATAATTGAATGAGAACATTTGCATTATTGCTTGTAGTTCTGCCAAGTACATGGAAAGAAACAGATAAGAACAGGAATGGTTCCTTGTGGGCACTCTGATCCACATTTGGAAATACTTACAAAGAGAAATTATGTTGATCCTTTGTGTATAAACTTGAAACTGGGACAGCAAAGGCAAAAATGCAGTCCTTTTGAAACTCTGTTTCCAATATGCTGGTGACTCTTATTAATTAATCTACTTAGTTGACACTTAAAATGCTCAGATACTCTCTCATCTCCATATTGCTGGCAGCCACTAGCCACATCTATGATTTGATACTCAAAGGCAAACTGCACATGTATTTGGTAATTCCATAGCCATTAAATACGCAGTCAGGATTTCTGCAATGTGTCACATCCTGAGCCTGTCAATACACACAGCCAAAATTTCACAAACTTTTAGTAAGTTTTCTTAGCTAAATTCATACATGTTTGCTCATTCAACAAAAGAATAGTAAACAAACTATTGGTCCGATACCAACTTTTTGACTCTTAAGACTACTCCAAACCCATTTTCTGACTTCTGGATAAAGACCTTTGAAATTATCTGTCTTTTGGAATTATATGGTGCCTGCTGTCAGTTTCCACCTCCATTTTCCAAAATTACAATTATGCATTATATTATTTACATAATATAATAATAATTTTATTTATCTACTTTTTTATTCATCCATCAATTTCTTTTTCCTAGAAAGATTTGTTATGTGAAAACTGCTTAAATCCTAAATGAAGGTGATGCCAGACTGAAGAGTATTCACCAAACCAGGAGATTAAAGGAGGGTGTGTGTTGAAAAGCCTGTGTGAAGGGTCACTGGGAGAGCAAAGCTTGGAATGCTGGTTGTTTTCACCAGAATACATTTACTTAGAATGAAATACAGAATCAGGCACAGAGCTGTGTTATAGATGAATAACATGTTGAGGTGTTTGTGCCCATGCTTTCAAGGGATCAGTATTTTCCACCTGCATTCTGAGCTAGTCTCCTTGCTTTGTGTTATCATTGATGAAAAGGTACATGAGAAATAGAATGAGATTAAAATGCTCCTTACTTGCATGCATTAGACTGTGATTCTGAAGGTAAGTTCAGGATGGCTCACTGGTAGGATCTGGGATTTTGTGAAATATGTTGATTTTAAAATCATTAATCCCAGCAAACACACACACACACACACACACACACACACACACACACACACACACACACACTCATACACTCACACAGAATTTCCAAGACAGCTCAGTTGCTCTTAACATCCAATAAAAGAAAATTAAGATTTTCATTATTTTAATAAATGTGAATGTGAAAGAATAAAATTTTTTTAGTGAAGTAAGTTTTGTTTCCTGTCAAGTATCTTTAGCATCTTTTCATTTCTTTTTCTTGACTTTGTGGTCAGCTAGGACTTACTTCTAAAGAGGGTACAGGATGAATGATGTATGCTTTCTACAAACTACTTAGCGATTTCTGGGTAATGCAAATGTCACCACTTGAGGGCATCCTGTCATTATGTTCTGTAACCATCCCAACCTTCTAAATCAGGCTTCAAACCAGGCTTTCTGGCAGGAGGGACCAAGGAAAACAAAACAAAACCTCTTTGCTGGAAATGCTGCAGCCATGTAGAAAATGATAATTTACCAGGCTAAACTGGCATTTCCTGGTGTCCCAGGTCATTGAAGTCTATATTTCAGGGAAGACCAAGTCAATAGAAGAATAGGACAGGGCACACACAGAAGATGATGGGATCTTCTTGGTCTGAGTTTCTGACCAAAATAGGAACTCAGACACAGTAAGCTCTTTTCAAGCTGAAATGATTGGGCCAATCAAAAGAGAAAATACTTACGAAACTTTCTTTGAGACTCTGGGAAGAGGCTGGAAAACATTCCAAAGTAGTATCCCTTCATGTGAATGTGGCAAGAAATCAGCTTCGCTTCTGTTGGATTTGACCCTATCAGTTATGGGGAAGATCTAGAAATGGCATATCTGAGTGAAAACTTTTGACTGATATCCTGATTTTTTTGTTTTATGTTTGTTTCATATTTCAACAAAATTGATCAAACACCTTAACCATGCATAAATATGTTTGAAAACTTATAACTATTGTTTGAATTCAATAAAACTTTCTCAAACATTGAATAAAAAGTAAAGAACACCAATTTCCTATCAGGTAAATTCATTGTTCCATAGAAATAATCTGTGCTTGCAGAAAAAAAAATATTAACAAATAAATTCTAAGGAAAGTAGTGTGTTGTGTCTGACAGAAAAAAAAGTATGGCTGAAATCAGGGTAGAACTCATAAAGTGTATTAAAAGGTGTTAAATTTCATTAAATTAGATGGTTTTATTGATCAAGCATAATCTATAATTTTTGGAGCTCACAACAACCATAAAAAGCACTGTAAATTTGTAGTTTATGCTATTGTCTTACCTGATTTAATATCCTATGATGCAAATGACTAGTAAAGCTTTGTTGTATCTCAAATCACCTTTCCCTTCTTTGATGGTGATAGATATTAGATAGAAAAGTGTCCTTATGAATGAATTATTAATGACTAACCTTTGCCTTTTGTTTGAAGAAACTTATCTCTTTTTTCTATTACATTCATTTAGTATTCTGAATATATTGTAAAGGAGAAGGGATATAGTTATAAAAAGGAAGCATACCTCAGAAGTAATCTTAAGTCAATTATCCCCACATTTAATTCAAGATAGAGCACTTACATGAGCAAGGCTAATTCTACTCACAGAGCAGCTGATTAGTCCTAGAAAATTTGCTTGAAAATCATTTACACAGTTTTAAATGAAGCAATCCTAAGTGTTAGAATCTTATTCTCATGGCTTAATTTTTAGGACCAATGGGTATTGTTAGGCTATCACCAGCCACAGCAGGTCACCACAGGAGCAAGGCATGTTCCTGGGCTTTAGGTTATAGTCAGTATTCTCACTGCCATGATTTCTCTAGTAGTAAATTATGTTGTTAGAGATGAATAATAAATTCTGCCCATCAGGAATATTTGTCAGAGCCTTTCTCAGAAGGTTGGTTTTGGCTTTCTATTCAGTGTGGTCTTCCACACAGAAGCACATTGGACCATTCATGTTCACATATACAGACGTACACACTCCATACTCCCAAGGGAAGAACATGACTATGATGGGTTATATAAATTAAAATTTTTTGATTTGATCTACTATGATAGCTTTAGGATACACAAAAGCTGTAGAGGTAGCAGGCCAACTCTCTATCTATCTATCTATCTATCTATCTATCTATCTATCTATCTATCATCTATCATCTACCTATCCACATCAAGGAGTGTGAAGTCATTTACGGTACACAAAGTATTGAAGGGAAAGTAACAAAATCAGGAAAGAAAGGTGGTGGGTTTTGTTTTTAGTAAAATCCAAGTTCAGCCTTTGTATGTGATGTACAGGGGAGGAGTACCAAGATTTATCTACCTGAGAGGAAATGAAAACTATTTCCAAACAGATTTTAAAAGTAAGAGGAAAAACAGGCAAAGGGCATCATTACTATGAAATTTCCCATCAGCCTATAAACAGAGGGTAAAAGCCACTGATAGCACAGCTAAATTCTTTTTCATCTATGCGACAAGCTGCTTCATTCTGTGAAATGGAGTGAAATGAATGCCATGGCCTTTTTAAGTGGCACAAGGGATCTATTTATTGTGAGAAGTGATTTGCTGAATAACCATAAAATGCACAGACAGTTCTGGAAGTCAGCTAACAGCTTTGATGTGGAGGTCCCCAGAAACCACATCTTACTAATATCCATTCTGCCTGCAATAGGCTCCCCTCACTCATCATCACTGGCCAATGTGTCTGCCCATTAGAATGAAAATCTCACAGCTTAAAACAGTGACATTGAAAATGGCAAGAACTAAGTCTCAAGTATTATAAAAATGAGGAACTTAGCAATTGCCATTCAGTGACCATTAGCTCCTTGTAAAAGAGAAGGGAGGATGTATTTCAGATTTTTCTATTAGTATATCTCAGCACAGGCTCTCAGTGTATATGACAAGGCATGAATGTGCTATGAGCAGCTTCTTGGTGGTCAGTACACATGTGACTAGCAGAATGGATGGGAATATTAATTGGTACTTGAAATTGAATCTATAATGCAATTTTTGGCATTTATAAAATTCAACAATGCAATTCTGTGGAATTTTACTTTACACTAAAAAAAATCAAGCTAACTCTAGAGTCTGCTTTTATCCACTATGATATATATTCTTTACTCTCATAGAAAATGCTTGAATCAGCATGTGTTTCCTGTGCAACAAGCTATTATACAACGTAAGATGTAGCATCTACCTTGATATCACATAATGTAAAATTTAAATATAGATAAGGAAAAGAAGCTATGCATATAGTCAAAGATATAAATAAATATAAAATTATTCCTTTATTAGGCAATTTTACTTATTAAGAAATAGAAGAGTAGTAAGAATGTCAGTAAAAGGGACAAGGTCAGTTTTGCCTTCTCTTGATTCAGTTGTTATTCAGTCCATTACATGTGTTCTGTGGTCATACATACAGTGATGATTTGAGGATGGTTAGGAAACACATTCCAAGATTGAGGAAATTTCTGTGGCATACTGGAGTAGAGAAAATCAGGAAAGAGAAGAAAACATAATTTAGAAGAGTGTAGTAACATGGCAAGATGAAATATTTTTCCTTGAATATATGTGATGTTCAGGAAAGTTAGTTGCCATGCACTGAATACTGAAATACTCACCTTTTAAAAAATCATATAGATAAACATCTTTGTTTCTTTGCAAGCAGGTGTTTGATGACTGAGTGCTGATACAAATGGTGGACGTCCAATTCTAGTAGCAAAATGGTCCACTTGTCTTGAATAAATACCCCATTAAAACCAATGAGCTGATGAAAAAAATATTTTCTAAATCTTATTTATTGCATTACTGAGCAAACATGATGGAAAAAAATATCATCAGAGTTCCAAAGTGGAGCAAAAGTAGAAACCCTGGGGAACAAGCAATCTCCACAGGCCGCTAGAGGTTCTAATAGCAGGCTTTAGCATCAAAACAGAAGTCCCACAGCACTGTGTCTGCATCTCCCTAAACTGCAGACAAAGAGAACTTAGCCACTGAGTGCATGTCAGTCTTACCCATCTAAGAAATGCTTCTGAGCAACATTGTTACATAAGCTCAAACATGGAGCAATCTTGTACCCACAAACAGAGAATTTTGCTTTCAAATGGCTCTAGAATCTAGAAGATACCTCTTTTACTTGTGACCCTTTTCATAACCAGCAGTGGAAATTATTTTGAAAGCATCCCTAAGATGGCAGGTGATTAGTTATTATCATTATTTATTAAATAAGTATTATGAAGTTAACAGAATCTTGTGAATTGTCTGGTTTAAAAATAATTGATGAAACAATTCAAGAAATTACATTTAGCCATAGGGTGGTGACACACGCCTTTAATCCCAGTACTTGGGAGGCAGAGCCAGGTAGATGTCTGTGAGTTCAAGGCCACCCTGGTCTACAGAGCAAGATCCAGGACAGGAAGCAAAGCTACACAGAGAAACTCTGTCTTGAAAAACAAAAAACAAAAAACAAACAAAAAAAAAAAAAAAGAAAAAAAGGAACTACATTTAAACATCAGCTTGTTGCACTGGAAATACATGCTGATTCAAGCATTTTCTATGAGAGTAAAGAAAATATGGCATAGCAGTTAAAAAAAAGACTCTAGAGTTAGTCTGTCTAGATGGTACTGAAATCTTTAATTTGCAAATATTCCATAGGAAAGAGATCATCTAATCTTCTCATCTTAAGTTCATGGCTGAGATTCTATAACAGATGATTGATTCCAAAGACATAATCAGACAAGGAGAGGCAGGCCTATAATCCTAGCACTTGAGAGGCTAAGGTAGGAAAATTGCTATAAGTTTGAGGACAGCTTGAGCTACATGTGCTCTTGATGAGAGAGAGATAGAGAGAGGGAGGGAGGGAGGGAGGGAGGGAGGGAGGGAGGGAAGGAGGGAGGGAGAAAAAATAGAAAAAACTCAATTATTTAACAAGTCTCTCATGACACAGGAGTTTCATGGGAAAATGAAGACCAGAGTGGGGAATTAAACCTGGATCTCTTAGGCTGGATTCGATGAGGAAGTAGATGTTTGTGAGTAGATACATGTGCAGGGTTCATCTCTTCAAACTTTCCTTTATGTTCTTGTGACTTCAGAGATGAGACTGATCCTTTCCTCTAGGAAAAGGGGAGTACTTGAATGAAAGTCTCATGACCTATTCTAGGGAAAGGCCAAAGAATTCTTCCTAGGTGTTACAAATCACTTCTGGATAAAAGACTGGGAGGAACTTCTGAGTGATGTTCTTGCTTATGACATTTTCTCAAGTGTAAAAATGCCACATTTAGGTATATGATGTCATAGAATCCCACAATTGCATGTCCAGACACACAGAACAGACCCTGGCACTCAACCTGCCAAGCAGGAACTCCTGTATTACTATTGCCCATAAAACATTATCCTCTTGATCAGGGACAGCTGAGTACGTTCCACCTAAAAGTTATATAATGGCATTTATATTAATATTGTGAATTCCATAGCAGATCGACGCTATATTTCTTGCAAACTGCAGCCTAGATGTTTCTATTTATAAAACAAAATTTATGAAGCATGCGCCTTTGGCCTGATGAAAAAGTAATACAGACAAAACTAGTGATATGCATATATATCATCACTTCCTTAAATGTTCTTTATTAAATCTCCATGTCTGTAAAATGTTGCATTTAATGGTATAACATTATCAATTATGCTCATGTATAGCATAGTTTGTATATGTCATTTGGTTGCTTTAGCTACTGTGGTCATGATAAGGCTGGCATTCACCTCAAAACAATGTGTAAGATGTTTAATGCTACCCCAAATAATAATCTTACCCAGCTCAGAGGAGCACACACTGGGGGTAGAAAACTGATAGGAGGAAATAAGTAAGCAACCTGTAAACATTTGTCATAGAAGAGACAGAAGTGACTGTGCTGCTGTTTGTGGCCTTCTGTCATGATGAGGTAGTGGTTGCTTCTTTCAGTCATTCCTGACATAACTGTTGGAGTAGAACCTGTATTGACAACTCTTGCTAGGAGAATGAGTGTGATGTCAGTGCAATAACAGAGGTGTGAGGAAGACTGGGAACCATGGTAGCAATACCAACAGGCAACTGAGAACCTGATGTTGCTCCAACAGCAGTCTGAGTTATCACAAGTGTCGAATGAAGGAGAAGGGAAATATTATAATGTGGAGCACCAGTAGTGGGATGTGTCAATCACTGAAGAAAAAGTGCAGAGATTTCCTACAAGAAGCTGGGACGGCAGAACAGAAGGAAGCAGTGCTTTCTCACCTCTCAGTTCCCTGAGTCACACAGCATCCCAGAACAGAGCACAGCTGAGAGAGCAAGCTGTAGTTGAATATTACACAGAGACTCGGGGGTTGGTTGTTCCATCAGAAGGTGAGAAAGAGAGAATGAGAACCCAGGCAAGAGTGTGGGCCTGGGGGTAACAGGATGAATAAAGGGGAGAGATAGAGAGGTAGTGGAGGAAATTTTGTCATAAAGGGAAATAGAGCAAAAACAGTGTGCTAGCTGCACAGCAGGCTGGCTCTCTATAAGTGCTGAGCATTGCAATGTGGCTGAAATGTTGCTTGGGAAGTATTAATCTCTACATAGACTGCAGAACATACATCAGCTATTGCTATCCACCCTGGTCAGAATCTGCTGTGCAGCTCAGTGTGGATGCAGCAGAAACGGCCACTGAAACAAACCCATTGACAAATATCTGCAGTGGCTTTCAGGTCACAGTCCCAGACATGGGAATGAGGTGGCACTGACTTACTTTTTAAGAGTAGGGATTACAGTGGCTTCAAGGGACTGAACTGGTGCTAGAGATGGTGTGTATATGGGACCTGAGCCTCAGGAAAACAGAGTTTTAAGTAATGTAGAAGGCAAGGCCCATTGTTCCTCTCCACCCACTACTGCTTATTATCCCATTAATTTTTGTGACTTTCAAAGGGACAACATTGACATTTAACAACACATGAATGATGTCTCAAGATTCCTTAGGTTTCCAGAGGATTTTGAGGCATTTAGGAAATTTGAGCAAATTAAAAAAATAATAATGGCTAAAGCAAATGTATACATAAAAGAATGGATAAAAATATGTTTTATTTTTTACAGTGAAACTTTTTTTGTATCTCAAAAAGGATAATGTGGATGAACCTTTAGAATAAATACTGTATGATTCCATTTATATGAGGTACTGTGGGTAGTGAAGTTCATAGAAACAGAAAATAGAATGTCATCCAACTATTTTCATAGTACTTCTCAGTGTTCATTGAATGCCATCATGAAATTCTATACAGATGGGAAAATAAGTTTTGCTCTATTTCTGTAAGAGTTGGAATCATCCTCTGTAAGGTGGATGGGAAAACCAAACAGATTCTTATTAATATTTGTAAATTTTTCCTAGAAAGATGAATGAATGTCTGTTCACTGCAGTTTAGGACCTATTAACAGATAAAACAAAATTGCTTTCTAGAGTAGCAAGGTGACTGAATTTAACTAGGGCTCCTTATAGGGTAGTGGCTAAGTGGTCATTTACAGGAAAATGGGCTATTTAAGGGTTACTATAATACTGAAGAAAACATTTCTCTCATTTCCTTTCTACTTTCTCTCTGTTATCAGAACCACTATCTTCATGAAAATCCTCAGAGAGAAATAGGCACTTGTGATACATCCCCTTCTCCATGACAAAGTATTATTGAGCCCACAATGTTTAAGTCTTATGCAGGCAAGAGTAACTATTGGGAGTTCAAGAGGCTACAGTGGTTGCTAAGGGCAGGAGAAAGGAATAGAGATGTTTTGTTTAATGTCTGTGCAGTTTGATTTTGTAAAATGTAGAGTTCTGGAGACTAGTTATCAAATAATATGAATATAGTGAACACTATTTATTGATTCACTCAGAATGATTTAATTGTGAATATTTTCCTTTACATACTTTATTTACAATTCATTTAACTAAAGCAGTTCATTTCCTCTTTGTAAGATGAAACTTACAAAACATAAAATGTGAAATAGAAAAATCTAATATATGCATTTAATTGAACTATTTTGGCTTTAAAAGGAATGAAATTCTGATAGACTACACATAGCTGAGCCTTAACAACATCATATTAAGTGAAACGAGTGGTTCACAAAAGTACAAATACTTCATAATTCACCTGTATCAGGGTCCCCTAGCTGTCAGTTCCATAGATTGAGGCATCATATTCATTGTACACATAGAGGGACACATAAACTTTTCAGCCTCAGTCTCATTAATATATTTTATTTATGTTTATTTTTCCCAGTTCTGGAGATTGAGCCCAAGGTCCTTAGCATGCTAGAAAGGTGGGACAGCACTGAACTAAAATCCTACCACATCTCTATGACACTCAGGGGAAGTATTATGGCATTCATCTCCAGGCTTGTAGTAAGGAGCAAATGAGTATGGTGAATATTTCACATAGTTAATAACCTATCTGCGTTTCTATGAAGATGTAGGCTATATAGTCTTAAGACCTGCAGCATCACATAAAATTAAAATAAGTATATTTATGCTTACACATGAAATTATTTTCTGAAATCAAAATATAATGTGTATATAGTATATATCAGAGTTGTACAGATTTGAGATAATCTTTTTTTTCTGACATGGGGATAACTTTGCCTTGTGAAGACATCAAGCACTCTTAGAGCAAATAATGAATGGCAAGTTCTCCAGATTCTTCACTGAGAATGGTTCCTGATCACTATTTGCACTTCATTGGTGTTTCTCTGTCAGATTGTAAACTAATTGCTGTTTTAAAATTTCTGTTAAAGGAGGAACAGGCAAGGGCATTCAAATACAAATCCCCTTGTGAACTTTCGTGCAGGTCAAGATTAATGTAAATGTTTGTGTGGCACATCATCAGGCCAGGTTTCTCCTTCTGGATAGACCTCAGTGGGGTGACAAATTTCTGTCAGTACCAGTCCCTTTGAGGTGGGGGGAAATGCTTGAAATGGGAGAGATATCAAGACAACTGATGTAAACTGATGGAACTGTCCAGCGCAAAGTAGGACATGAGGTCACCCAGAATAATTGTGTCGCCATTAGCATCATGTCTTCAGTGCTCAGACTCAAGACAGACAATAGCTGTGAGCCAATTCATACTTTGTGAATTCTCCAGTGCTGGGGCTGAAGAACCTTTCATCAAAAAACGATACAATTTCCTCTTGAGCAACGACCTCAAAACTCTCCTAGTTCAGACAATATTGTAAAACATGTTTATCCTCAAAGGACTAAACAGCTTCAATCTCTCATTTTCCCCAACACTCAAGGTCATATACATACTGACATTTGATTCATAATGTGAGTACCTCAGCTAGAGATTCCATATCCATCATTTGGCACATAAGGGAGGAAATACACCTATGGATATAAAATAGTTTTGTTAAGGTCAGAGGAACCTTTTAAACATTCACTAGAAAAATACAAAATGCACCTTAACTTTGAATTGCAAACCAAATTGACTTTTAAGAATAGTGTTCTCCAAATGATGCTAAAATAGTGTTAAATACACTTAACACTAAATATTATTCAGTGTTTATGTGAAATTTAAATTTCACTGGGGATCCTTCTTTTCCATTTAATAAACGTGGCAATCTTAGTCTATTGCAAACATAGATACCTGTGTTTTGTGATATTAATTGAATTTTGTGTTCATTTTATAAGCCTCTAATATTATAATTCTTAGAATAACATAAAATAGTCATATATTTGGCCTAAAGAATCAATGAAAATGTAATATTTTAAAATTGCACTGAGAAACCAAAACAGCAAAGAAGTGTTTGAACACTCAGCACATGCTAAACATTTGGCATTAAGTGTTGTTTAGGAATATTTTTGTCTTTAGACTCCTTTAAAGTCTTAAGTATTTTGTTGGCTTGAAGAAAATTTGCTTTTCTTCAATTTATGAGTGTTTTCCATGTTAGAAATGAAAGCCAAGAATATTTTATATGTTTATATTAAAAACTATACTATTAAAATAATAGTAAATGTGTTTACATAAACAGCTTACACTTTATGAAAAAATATTGAATTTTCTAAAATAAGAGAACAGTTTGGTAAACAAATATTTATTTCACATTGTTGCTTTTCTGTTTTAAAATGTCTATTGTTATAGGGGATGCGTGTCACAGGTAGGATTACTGGCTTTTCAAGAAAAAGAAAGGAGACTAGAAATGTGTTATCCTCTCCTTCCCAGGGACTTTTCAAGGAAAGGCCAAGAACACTGACAGATAAAGCCAAGAAGAGAACTTTCACCAAAGACCAACCATGTTGGTGGCATCTATAATCAGACCTCCTGTTCACATAAGTGTGAGGAATAAATTCCTGTTGATTAAGCTGCACAGGTCAGGAAATGTCAGAGACCAGAGCATATCATTCCCTTAATTTGCTACATCAGCCTAAGTATTGATGTTAAAGTTGCTTGAGAGGAAGTAGGTGCAGAAACAAAAATACTGTATTACCCCCTTTACTTGCTTAAAAGCAAACAACCCTTATAAAGACAGATGTCTCTGCCTCCTTTAATATAAGGCATAACAAAGGTCAAGGACTTCAGACCTTATTGGACCAAAGGCATCTGCATTAGCAGATAGCACTAACTAGACTTTATCTACTGTTCTATGGCTTTACCAAGTTTGCTGCCCTTGATTTGTCTTGTTGGGTCTCTAAAAACTAACTGTTCTTTAGAAAGATTCAAATATAAAGATGATTCTTTGCATTGTTATGCTGGAATTTAAGATATTTCTTGAGGGAAGTGCCTCAGTTCCTGCTCTCTCTCTCTCTCTCTCTCTCTCTCTCTCTCTCTCTCTCTCTCTCTCTCTCTCTCTCTCTCTCTCTCTCTCTCTCTCACACACACACACACACACACACACACACACACACACAAAAAAAAAAAAAAGAAAATATAAAATGAAATTTTGTTTTCCAGGCATACCATAACTGTATTTCTCTCCTTTGAATTCTCAGCAGTTACAAAACTCTTCCGTGTACAATATCTACACAATTAGAGCCCATTAATGTTCTGTCACCAAATAATCATGAAGAAGTGGGAAAGAATTTTGGTAGCATACAATGCAGCTACACCTGGGAAGAAGCTTATTTTGAACAGAGAAAAAAAGTCAGTGTACTAGAATGAAATTCATTATACTCAAGAAAATGGAGAAAAAGGTTCTCTTTTTATATTATTTAATTTTTTGTTTTATTTTACAATATAATTTAATTCTACATATCAGCCACGGATTCCCTTGTTCTCTCCCCTCCCGCCCCCTCCCCTTCTTCCCCAGCCCACTCCCCTATCCCCATCTCCTCCAGGGCAAAGACTCCCCCAAGAATTAAGATCAACCTGGTAGACTCAGTCCAGGCAGGTCCAGTCCCCTCCTCCCAGGCTGAGCCAAGCGTCCCTGCATAAGCCCCAGGTTTCAAACAGCCAACTCATGCAATGAGCACAGGACCCAGTCCCACTGCCTGGATGCCTCCCAAACAGATCAAGCCAATCAACTGTCTCATCTATTCAGAGGGCCTGATCTAGTTGGGGGGGCTCCTCAGCCATTGGTTCATAGTTCATGTGTTTCCATTCCTTTTGCTATTTGTCCCTGTGCTTTATCCAACCTTGGTCTCAAAAATTATCACTCATATAAACCCTACTCTTTCCTGCCAATTGTACTCCTGGAGCTCCACCTGGGGACTGGCCGTGGATCTCTGCATCCAGTTCCCTCAGTCATTGGATGGGGTTTCTAGCAAGACAATTACGGTGTTTGGCTATCCTATCACCGGAGTAGGTCAGTTTGGGCTGTCTCTTGACGATTGCCAGCAGTCTATTGTGGGGGCATATTTATGGATTTCTGTGGGCCTCTCTAGCAGTTTGCTTCTTCCTGTTCTCATGTGGTCTTCATTTACCATGGTCTTCTATTCCTTGTTCTCACTCTCTGTTCTTGATCCAGCTGGGATCTCCTGCTCCCCCAAGCTCTCTTTCCCTCCACCCTTGCCATTCATTACCCCCACTCACATCCATGTTGTTTATGTAGACTTCATCCATTTCTCTGTCATTGGGAGATCCCCTTGTCTTTCTTGGGGTCCTGTTTTCCAGGTAGCCTCCCTGGTGTTGTGAGTAGCAGTCCAGTCATCCTTGTTCCACATCTAGAGTCCTCCTATGAGTGAGTACATACCATGTTTGTCTTTCTGAGTCTGGGTTTCCTCACTCAGGATGATTTTTTCTAGATCCATCCATTTGCCTGCAAACCTCATGATGTCATTGTTTTTTTTCTGCTGAGTAGTATTCCATTGTGTATATGTACCACATTTTATTTATCCATTCTTCAGTTGAAGGGCATCTAGGTTGTTTCCACGTTCTGGCTATTACAAACAATGCTGATATGAACATAGCTGAGCAAGTGTCTTTGTGGTATGATTGAGCATTCCTTGGGTATATGTCCAAGAGTGGTATAGCTGGATCTTGGGGGAGATTGATTCCCAATTTTCTAAGAAAGTACCATATTGATTTCCAAAGTGGTTGTATAAGCTTGCATTCCCACCAGCAGTGGAGGAGAGTTCCCCTAGCTCCACATCCTCTCTAGCATAAAGTATCTTCAGTGTTTTTGATCTTAGCCATTCTGACAGGCATAAGGTAGTATCTCAGAGTTGTTTTGATTTGCATTTCCCTGATAATTAGGGATGTTGAGCAATTCCTTAAATGTCTTTCAGCCATTTGAGTTTCCTCTGTTGAGAATTCTTTGTTTAGTTCTATAGCCCATTCCTTAATTGGACTGTTGGGCATTTTGATGTCTAATTTTTGAGGTCCTTATATATTCTGGATATCAGTCCTCTGTCAGATGTGGGTTTGGTGAAGTAATCAGGAATACAGGGAATATACCTAAACATAATAAAGGCAATTTACAGCAAGCCAACAGCCAACATCAAATTAAATGGAGAGAAACTCAAAGCAATTCCACTAAAATCAGGAACGAGGCAAGGCTGTCTGCTTTTCCCATACTTATTCAATATTGTACTTGAAGTTCTATCCAGAGCAGTAAGACAACATAAGGAGATTAAGGGGATACGAATTGGAAAGGAAGAAGTCAAGCTTTCCCTATTTGCAGATGATATGATAGTATACTTGAGTGACCCCAAAGATTTAACCAGGGAACTCATACAGCTTATAAACACTTTTAGCAACATAGCAGGATACAAGATCAACTCAAAAAAATCAGTATCCCTCCTATATACAATTGACAAGCAGGCTGAGAAGGAAATCAGAGCTACATTACCCTTTACAATAGCCACAAATGATATAAAATACCTTGGGGTAACACTAACCAAGGAAGTGAAGGACCTACATGACAAGAACTTTAAGTCCCTGAAAAAAGAAATTGACGAAGATATCAGAAAATGGAAAGATCTCCCATGCTCATGGATAGGGAGGATTAACATAGTAAAAATGGCAATCTTACCAAAAGTAATCTACAGATTCAATGCAATCCCCATCAAAATACCAACACAATTCTTCACAGACCTGGAAAGAAGAATACTCAACTTCATATGGAAAAAGAAAAAACCCAGGATAGCCAAAAGAATCCTATACAATAAAACAACCTCTGGAGGCATCATGATCCCTGACCTCAAGCTCTACTATAGAGCTGCAGTAATAAAAACAGCTTGGTACTGGCATAAAAACCGACATGTGGACCAATGGAAGGTAATTGAAGACCCTGACATTAATCCGCACACCTATGAACATATAATTTTTGACAAAGAAGAAAAAACTGTACAATCGAAAAAAGAAAGCATCTTTAACAAATGGTGCTTGCATAACTGGATACCAATGTGTAGAAGGCTGCAAATAGATCCATATCTGTCACCATGCACAAAAATTAAGTCCGAGTGGATCAAAGACCTCAACATAAATCCAGCTACCCTGAACCTGCTAGAAGAGAAAAAATAGGAAGTAGTCTTGAACGCATTGACATAGGAGATCACTTCCTAAATATAACACCAGTAGCACAGACACTGAGGTAAACAATCAATCAATGGGATCTCTTGAAACTGAGAGGCTTCTGTAGAGCAAAGGATATGGTCAACAAGGCAAAGCAACAGCCTACAGAATGGGAACAAGGTTCTCTTTTATGTCATGCTTCAGAAGTGTTCATTGACACATTTAGATGATACATTGTGCTTTTCAGTGAGTACATATTATTAAGTGATCAGACTAAGAAAAACTGCATTTGTTGCCTCTAACATTTAGCACTTGTGTTGCTAACATTCAAAATAATTTGTGGGAATTTGAAAATGACCTGTTGCTAATGACAATCACCTCAACATGCTGTACAAAGCCAGAACACACCCCTCTTCTCTAATTGTGATTTTATTACCCAGAATCAAGCCTCTTTCTGTCTCCTCCTCCCCTCTGTTCTGGCACTGACCTCTTCATCCAGTGGCTTCAAAAGGAACTGTTTCAGACAACACTATACTAGTCATTCTTTGAGTTTCACGCCCTGGTTGCCTTCAACAATGATATCACCTCCCACAGTCTGCTCAGGACTCTATAGGCAGTAGACCTTAGTAGGTCTCCCATGTGACTACCTTTGTTTTGGTCTTTTTGAGACAAGGTCTTATTATTAGCTTGGACTGCCTGAAATACAGTATGTAGATCAGGCTGGACTTATTGTTAGGTAAAATATTTCATGTTTCTTCAGATGGACAAGTGTGCATGGAGACTTGCAGTGAGCATTCCTTCTGTCCATTTCAGTCTTTAAGGTGTTATTGATTTGTACTGTCAAAATCAGATGTTATTTTAATCAAATAAAAATTTGAATGTAACTAAGTACTTGGTAAGTTTTATAAAGCAATTTTTAAAGGTTATTGTCTATTCTCACTGAACATACATAAATATAAGATAGCTAAGCCACATTTTCATTATATTCTATTGTTATGAAATTGTATTTAGTGAACATAATTTTCTTTGAGCTTGACATGATTATAACATTATTCCTTATAAAGAATTTATTTTTCTTAATCACAGAATCCCAATGCACATTATATCCTCTGTCAATTGAACACATAAAAATCTCTCAAAAAATTCCTATTCAATTTAGAGTAGTTTAGAAAAAAAACTACCTCTATTTGATTTTAGTTCTACAATATAATTGACTTATGTTTCATTAAAATGTTATGTCCAGAAAAAATGCTTCATGTGTAGGCCAACCATTATCATCTAATCATTATTATTGTCCTTTCTAAAACTTCTCCTTGATTCCTTCTAAAACCTGACTACTGAGATGTCTGTTCCATTTTAAAATGCATTCCCCACTACACACTCGTTTTGTTTATTCCTGAACAGTCTACTCAAATCATGTGCTTCTTTCTATAGTCATGATGAGTAATAATATTCAGCATCTGTCAAGCTATGCACCAGGTACTATTAGAAGCTCCTTCCATATGGGTCACATAAAGCTCATCTCTAGGAGGCTGAAACTGTTTTCATTCTTATTGTGTTGATGGATGACTGGGTAAAAAAAACAAACAAACAAAAAAACAAGTGGACTAATAGATTGTTTGATATCACCTTGATTCGGACTAAAAATATTGAAGCCTGAAAGTGATTCCTCTTCCTTCAGAATCATGTTTTCAGAATTCCATTGACTTAATGGAGAATATTATATCTTACAATATTGATCCCAAGAGAGATGCAACTTCTAAAAGTTATCAAAAAAGAAAAAAAAGAGAGAAAGAAAAAAGATAAAGCTACAACCAATGAAAGGGTATATAACGACTTGGATTTTAACTGAAGGAACAAGGTGGCTTTATAAACACTCCATGTATTCTGTGTTTTATTTTCTTAGACACACAGACAATCTCTCAGGAACTAGAGCTGGTAATATTAGGGAGCTGTCCATTCTTGTTCTCTCAGACTGTTGTGCCAAGCAGCTTTTCAGCCAGTCTAAGCACTTTCTGGGAATTATCCTTGTCCCTGTAAGTCCCACTGGGCATCAGCCTACCCCCACCTCTATCTCTGTTTCTGTTTCTATCTCTCTTTGTCTCTGTCTCTCTCTTTCTTTCTCTCTAGCACACAGACTGTTCCCTTTCATTTGCCACCACGGTTTAAGGACAGCACAATTTTAACTTTCATGTCTAATTTCAGACACATGGGCCTTGGATCAAATATCCTGCTGGCCTCTGTCCAAACTTTTTTTTTCACCTTGGATTTCTTGATTTAATTACTTCAAACTTAGATAAAGCCAAATCCAAATTGCATAAAGAATGATATCTGGCCATTATTGAGTGTGCTTCAGATTTAAAACAATTGCAAAAGATTAGCTGTAATATGAGCTGGTGATTACATCCATTCCTAAAACAGTTTTTCTGCCCAGGTTTTTTACTAGGTGTGAATATGTTTGATTGCATTTTTTTCTACTTGCCATGACTGTCAGTTGCCCAGTAAACAGGTCTGAGCAGTAAGGCCTGGACTGACGTTGTTGGAAGGTGACTTAGTAACTACCTTCATCAGTGTGTGATTATGCTAAGGATGGAGACCAGGTGTTTGTGTTCTCTGATGAAGCCAGAATAAGGCAAGAAGGGCATAAATTGCAGCTGGAGGGAGTTGGAGTGATGTAAGGGTGGACCCTGGGGGGAGCAAGCATGGTTAAGCAGAGCAGGAGTTAGCAGAGCGGCTAATTCCTTTCCTGACAGCATGTCTGGAATGGTTTGGTTGGCTTTCTGAAAGACAAGGGTTCACCTAGATGACTTTGACAGAACTCTCTGGTTCCAAGATTCTGCCTTCATTTTTCATTGTGTGTTTTTACCAATGGTTCCCACAGTCTACTTTATGATGTAAATGACTTGCACAAGTTATATAAATAGAAGCATTTTAAAAAAATAGACAGCAAAGAAGTTAAACAATGCAGAAAGTATAAAAATTGGGATTTGGAATCAAGCTGACTGTAGTCCAGGCTTTACTGATTATTTGTTTTCAGAATCCAAGCAAATTACTTCGTGTTCCTTGGTTTATTTCATGGTTTTGTTATGAGAATGAGATAAAATATCCATAAAGATGCAACTAAAAAAAAAAAGTTCTCTGTTCACCAGTGCATTTGATGACTTCTTTATTTTTTTCTTCAGATGGTGCATAGCATTTGTTTATAAATTATTTCTTTATTTTCAATATAATCCTTAAATTAGTGGTTGTGGCTTCTATAGTTCCGTGAGGTGAGGATTGAAGAAACTGAGGAAATGGCATAGATAATAGTGACAATTTAAAAATTAGAGTTGCAAGCCATCTTTTACTTTTGTAAATCTAAACTCAACTGTTACACGGTTTATCATGCTTGATCTAAGATAACTTGTAAATATGCCCTGACAAAAAGGGCTGCAAAGCACAAACACCATGAGTGCTTTCTTTCTTCTCAGACTTGGTAAGCACTTCAAACAGAAGTTGGGCAAATGCTGCTTTTGCAATTGCCTTAAATCTGGAACCATAGTCCAACATGAGAATAGGGAATACATGAAAAATACAGAGTGAAGGCACAGATGTCAGAGAGGATAATGAATAACAATTAATGGATACTGGGGCAATAATGTGAGTATCATGTCAGCCGGCAGAGTAACACATGAAACCGTGGGCAACTGGAATTCCGTGACAAGCATGTGTCCTTCTGATCACAGACAGAAGAGTGCACCATGGAGAGGCTACCTGAATCTTTACATGTAACACCACTCTGTGGGCCATAGTGCTTAACAGTTTGGAATAAATGTTCAGCTTGATTCACCTCAGATATCATGATGGGGATACGGATAACTCCTTGTAATTTTAAACAAGCCAGTGTGTCTTAGATATGTAATTATAGGTTCATGAGAATGTTATAGATTTTTGGTTTTAAATAAGCAACTACTGTGTAAAAAAGATTCTAATTTCATAAAGTGCTGTATTTAAACTAAAACATCATGTTTAGAGACATCTTAAGTTACAGTTTAAAATGTTTCATTTGCATTATGGCTACTTTCCAGCTGCAGAGTTATGAAGTTCCTTTTCCTCTTTGAATATATTTAGGTATCTTATAATTTCAGCTGTACTGGCTGTAGTTGGTGAAGTCTAATGTAACCTTTATATTGATTGCATTTATGGGATTATAGTTTTATATGAATCTGTATTTAACTGAATGACAAATAAGCCCTCTATAGTAGCCTTTCTCAGACTAACAGTCTCAACAATACAAATTAGATGAATAGAAATTAATTTTCACTCATTGTCAGTCTTTACTTGGCTCTAAATTGGAGTCCATGTTGGCTGCTCCAATGATCCAGTAGTGCTCATGTTAGATTTTCTTGAGAATGAAGGAATGTCACTGTAGGTATCCTGCCCTGGAAAGACATCACTCGTTAGAGAAAATGGATGGATTTGGAAAATTTGTGCCTTGATGCTGTCAAGAAGCATGTGTGTAGAAAGACTGGTAAAGGGCAAGGCATTAGTATTTCTTCTTAAGGGCTCCGTTTTCCCCCAGTGCTGTGGATGATTGATTGATAAATAAAATGCTAATTGGCCAGTAGCCAGGCAGGAAGTATAGGTGGGACAAAGAGGGAGGAGAATTCTGGAGAGTGGAAGGCTGAGGGAGAGATATGCTGCCAGCCGCCTTGATGAGGAGCAGGATGTAAAGTACCAGTAAGCCATGAGCCACATGGCAAGATACAAATTAATAGAAATGGGTTAATTTAAGATAGAAGAACTAGATAGCAAGAAGCCTGAGCCACTGAGCCAAACAGTTTAAATAATATAAACGCTTGTGTGTTTATTTTATAAGTGGGCTGTGGGACTACTGGGGTTTGGTGGGACCCAGAGATAAATACTCCAGCTATGCCCAAAAGCTTCAGGTTCACCGTTCAATGAAAAAATATAGCTCATGCCAAGAGTCCCATATGATCTCTGGTACTGTAGAATCGGTAGTTGCTTTGTTGTGTCTTGTCATTAACTAGTAAAGGCAAGTTTAAAGTGAAGATGAAAGGCTTTGATTCCTGGGGGTCAAATAGTGCAAATTCAACTCCCATTGGATATGTTTTATGTGCAGATAAACTGCTCAGTGTGAGAAGAAGCTCTGTGAGAACTCCCTCTGCTGCCACACAGATTAGTGCTTAGTCAAAGGACAGAGACTTTGTTCTTGTTATATTTAGGGACAATGGACAAGCACAGAAACCAACCAAACATCTATTAAATATTATTGAATTTCATTTTTCAAGGTAAACTACACAATGAAAACATTCAGGTATTAGGTCTTACATTGTTCCCCCAAAGCACTCAAAATCTCAGATTTGGCATAAAATCTGAACAAAATTCTGCTTAATAACTGTGTCAGTTTATTATTAAGCATATACAGTAAGAATATGTACTCATTTAAATGCTGATATAATGGTATATGTGTATCTTCATATTAATAAGTGAATAAAATTGTATGTTCAAATCAATGTGAGTGACAGGAAGTAAGTTAGAAGGAAGAATATCAAAATGAATGGTCTGTCTGGGTCCTTCTGGGAGTGTGTGAAAAGGATATTATATAGGGTGCTTCTTTCTTACTTTAGTTCCATTGTAACAAAGGACCTAGAAATTTCAACTAACACTGCCAGGATGTCCACAAAACAAAGGGAGTTTAGAGAGTACATGCCAAGTAAATCACTGTAGGGACATATTTGTTATCCCTGGAAAGTACTTGATGAGGTCAAATTGAATCATCTTTATATTCCGTGCCTCCACAATGTGCCCTGGAGTACAGAACCTAGGTCACATCAGCACACTGTACCTAGGACACAGCCCCAAAGAACTCAGCTGGGAACAGAAGATGAAATTGTAGCTCTTCTGTCTAATGGTAAAGGAACAATGGATGGTCCATTAAGCTTCATTTATGTTTTCTTTTCTGAAAACTGTGAGTGGTACAGAAATTTTCAAGGTTTAGGAGAGAATATGCACACTATGAACATAAACCAGATATGCCCAATAAGTAGAAGATGTTTTTTGATTATTGTTTAATTTGCAGTAAAAATATATGTCAACTAAAACATACAATCATCATGATTTGAATGGTTGATTTTGTTGTATGTATTTATTCATCTTTCCATCCAGGAGGGGATTTGTATAACAGATCTTAGGAACAAACAGTCTTTTGTGCATTATCTTTCTGCCTATTCTTTAGTTAATAGGAAAGATAAGAAGCAGTACTTTTAAAAGCTGACCAGAATATCCCATTTGCCTGCTGAAAAGTCTGCCTACAGAATGGCCCACACTACATCTCAACTAGACAAATGCCTGCAGATACAGGTGGTATTGGAACAGCAACTTAATCATGCCTGTGACATAGGAACTTCCATTCAATCCCCCACTGAAGTCCTTGCAATTGAATTAGAAAGAAAGCCAGAGTAAAAGTGAGCAGTGAAAAGGAACTTTGCAGAGTTAAATTGGTAATAGACTGCGAGAGCAGCACAATCGGTAATGGACTAGCAAGCCAAAGCACAGCATTGAGCACCACAGAAATTGTGACTGAAAGTCATTACCACCTAGGGGCTGCCCATTCAGCTGTTAGAATGTGTTCTCAGCATTGATTCAGTTCCTGCTGGTCACGGGCCCAGTGCAAGGTCTCATCATCCAAAGCACATTTGACAGAAAACAGAAGAAAATTAAATAAGTAAATAAAAGAGAGGAAGAAAGAAAGATGAATGCTAGATGGGTTTAACTAGAGACTATCCTCTGCCCAGGAGGTACTGTTTCTTAACATGCTTACCAAAGCAAGAATGGTCTGCTTGAAATGAAATAGCATAGGCACATTTAACCAGAAGTAAACAAAAGACAAACATGTTTTTAGTAGTACTTGTTTTCACAGTTTCTATATTATACATGCTCATGTCATAGGCAGAAGTAGAAAACAAAATGATGACTATCTTAAAGATGTGACAGGATTAGGCACATTTTAATAGCATTACAATGCATCACAAGTGGTGTTGTGAGATAACACCTTTACACATAGATTCCCATTTAATTTTCACAGCAATCTGTTTAGTTAGATAACTTTGAATTTCTTTATCTTTCATAAGTGAGAGAGAGAGAAAGAGAGAGAGAGAGAGAGAGAGAGAGAGAGAGAGAGAGAGAGAGAGAGAAATACAGAGAGACAGAGACACATACACACAAAGAACGAGGCAGAGACAGAAACAGAGACATATACACAAACATGCACCACAGAGAAAGAGAGTTTGAATTTTGTCTCCTCCAGTCACATATTTAATATTTGTCATTATCTGAAATGTGAGTTTATTTAGAAGTAGGGTTAGTGCAGTTACAGTTAGCTAATCCATTCTTGAAAAGATGATCTCTAATCAAATATGATTGAGGACATTTTATAATGGAGGGTATAGGATAGAAACAAAAAGATAGAGATCATTCCTATAAACCAATAAAACTGCAAAATACTATTAGAGTAAAGGAATGATGGAAGGGTGTCACTGTTGTATATTTTCCTAGAGATGCAGTTACTCAATAGAAAAATAGATAACTGGAAGAATCTGGTCATGAAGGCTTTGCAGAGCCTGTGTGTGGAAAGCTTGATTAAGGAATCTTTTCTTCAATGTCATTGTATGCAGGTATTTTCCTGACTTCATCAGTAGAGTGCTTAAGTTTTTAACAACCTACAAGGTTAGCAAAGTGTGGATCTTCCTGAAGGCTTGATGTAAAGTGCATCAACTTTATAGAATGTCTCTCAAAAAATTACATTCTTTGAAACTATTCAGAATGGTTATTTTCAATGAAATGAATACAGTTCAATGCCCTTGTCTTTACTTTGATTTGCTAAAACAGCAATATTGAAAATTTTGAGTATCTGTGCTAAGAATGAGGCTTCCAACAATGCAGTATTTTCCCCAGAAAGAACTTGTTAAAATGTAGACTCTAGACTCTAACTTAAAATCTACTGAATTAAATACCATAGTTTCCAATGATGACTTGTCTGTAACTTTCTTTTGTTTTGAAATACAGTATAATATAGCCAACATTGGACTGAAATCCTAACAATCCTCATGCCTCAGCCTCCTTTTTGCTGAAAATTATCTTATGATTTATGTCTTAGACCATGACACACACTAATTTTTGAGAATTACTACAGCATACATTTTAAAAATGTCATTCAACACATATCTTACTTTTAATTATGTGTATATTGTGTGTGTATGTGTGAGTATGTGCAAGGGAACACAGTGCCAGCAGAGTCCAGAGGCAATGAATGACTAGGAACTGGAATTTTGGCAGTTGGGAATCATCTGGTGTGAGCACTAGGAACAGAAATTGTACTCTCTTCAAGAGCAGGATGTGATCTTAATGGCTGAGTCATGTCTCCAGCTCCATTAGAGCACAAATTTAACTATGCAGTAAGAAGGCTTAGACTTTCACTATAGATCCATAAATACATCTGTTTCCACTTTATTATATCTTCTTCCATAATATAACATATCAGATAAATCATACAGGAGATTGATGATAGAATAAACTGATATAGTCGACTAACAGTTTTGTAAACATAAGTGAAAATTAAACAAACACAGTGAAAACACTCATCTTGAGTCATGGAAAATCAACAAATAGAGATTCCTACCAAGAAAAAGTTAAAACAAAACATTAAATTATAAAAATAAGTAAGTATGAAAGAATAAAAACTGTTGGTCCAAAATGTAACATTGTGGGAAGAAGCTAAAAATTAAAATTAAAAAAATAAAGAACATCAAAACTGGTGAGATGGCAGTCTAAGAGAGTGAAAACTATTATTAGAGATTCAACAACCACACCATGTGTACACACACAGAGCTATTAAAGAACACTCACACCTACATGGACATGGTTCTTTTTCTCACAATATACCCCCATTCAATGAAAACAAATAAGAAGAAATGAAAGAATGATACTGAAACTGAATTGTCCAAAAGGTAAATTACAGCACAAAGCCACAGCTGGTACCCAACAACCATCTGGATAACTCTCAGTGTCCTCTGTCAAGTATTTCAACTCCCACTACCCATTCTATTCTTTATGGGCTTTTCTCAAATTCATGGGCTTCTCTGCCTTTTTTCTGCCTCTTTTGGTAACCCTACCTTCCACTTCATAGAGTAACACTCACATCCTCAATGACGTTGTGTCTCCTTACAAAGACCAAAAATAGTCCTCCATCTCTATTCACAGTTCACTGCATTGAAATAAGGTGTTCGTGGCATTTTCCAATAGATTAGTTGTTACCATATGACCTGGCTTGCCACTATCCTAGTCTTTCTTCTACTTCAATCTTACTTTTTCTTTCTTTATCACACTTGTTAAACGTGTTAATTCCTGCACCTTGTTTATCATTTCTCATATTCTGGTATTCATCTTAATATAACTCTCTCTCTTCTTTACAGAAACATGATAAATGAAGAAAAAATAATCTTGTTGCTGATTTAGACACACACTTTTCAGTTCTCTTTTTACCCCTAAATTTGGTTGTTTGTTAACTACCCAGATTCTCTTGTCCCCTTCTTCCTTTATTCCAGCTTTAGTTTTTCCAGGCACAGAACCAAACCTCCACACTATTAAGAGATGCTGAGCTCACTCACGGCACCATCATGGTTGATCTCAGGAAAAATTCACTTGCCCTCCCCACACAGAAATAAGAAACTGACCCATGTGTCGCTGGTAAAACATTAATGGGTCTTTGCAGGTTTAAAACCCTTTTAGAGATATGAACTTATATACCTTTGTTTTCTAGTGATAACAGGTGGACCTATCATAAGAGAAACTTTACCATGTGGACCACACAATAGCAAAGTGCATTTTTGCTATTGTCTTATTTTTGTAGGGACTTTCTGTTTTTTTTTTTAATTTTTATTTTTGTGTCATTTGTTGATAGAAAAAAAAAGTGAAGTCATGTGGGTAAGGAAGTGGGAAGGATAAGCGAGGTGTTTGAAGAGAGAAAACATGATCAAAATATATTGTATGAAAAATTCAATGAAAATTTATAAAATGAAGTAAAAAGAAGTATCCCTGAGCTAAGCAAACATTAAACATCATTTAAATTGATGTGTTTTGTTATAGTGCCATTTTAGCCCATTGTTCCTTTCCTCCCTCAGTTCTGAAGTTATGTGTTCATCCTTTTAAAGGTGCATAATAAACCTGAGATACCCTATTATGTTTGTTCTTTATAAATATATTATTTTTTCTCCAACTTAGCAGAAAAAGTCAATTTGTTTAAGCTTATATCTATGTAATTAGTCTAGCCATAGACTATCTAGTTTTGATTGTTCAGATAGTGTTATATGTTATGTGTTTAAGAGATAGCGATTAACATGCTTTTAAACTAATTTTCAATTTTCAAAGAAATTTATATTTTCATGTTGTCAGGCTTTAAGGACTTTCCTTTTTCCCTCTTGGGAATAGTCATACTTTGAGTAGATTTAGTGACTAAATTAATAACCAAACCTTTGCAGCTTCTTAAACTATTCAATACAAGCCTTCATAGCCTTAAGAATTCAATATTTTCTTCTCCACAAAATGTTCAATATATAAGACTATCTAGAAAAAATGTGAAATCATACTTTCCCCCAATAAATGCTTGCTTTTTAATATTAAGGTAGAAAGTCAACATAAAATCTATTAATTTCTTTTGCTTAAAAGTTTTTAGTAAATGGTTCTCTGTCCAAGAATAAGAAATATGGAATATTAATTCTAACCCCAGACTAAATCACTCACCAGTTAGGAGTCTGTGTTCTTAAATGATTTTAATCATTTTGAACCTGCAAATAAAAACATGTGCAGTGTTTTTTAAGAATCACAAGCACTTTGAGATTTATGAAATGGGGGCACTTTGACCATTTTTCCACTCAGCTGCTGCAACTCTGACAGTTATTGATGGATTAACGATATATGTAAGTGGCGGCCATATAAGTAGGCGGAAAGTTTCCAAAGTCTGGAATGTGTAAGTTTTATGTCAAGAGACATTACTGTGGAGAACACTTGCAGTTTGCCTACAACCAAGTGAAATAGAGATTCAGTTGGGTGCCAACTTCACCCTCTGTCATTGGTTCACTGAAAAACAATAATACCCAAGAATTCTATTGGAGCAAATCTGTACAGCAACAGGGTTTGCTTTTTATTACCTATGCCGTTTGGTTTAGTGTTCAACAGTCAGGTAATTCCCAGAGAGGCTTGTAGGTTTCCATTGACTTCTTCAAAGTAATAAGTTTTCAACTTTTAAATGAAAGAAAGGAAGGAAGGTTCATTTTGCAGTGAAGGGGCAGTAGGAACCCATAGATCACACTTGTTTCTGATTCCAGAAGACATTGACTCACCATATTAGCTTAATGGGATCTGAGTGGTTACTCTGGATCATCAGTGGTTAATTAACAGGAGTTGAAATTCAATATGTTCTGAAATTTAGACTCTTTGAAGATATTTCCCCCATTCCACACATTATTAAACGACTCAGAAAAAAACAGGCTTATAGATTATAACATAGCAAATTCTTCTTCAAAATTAGACATGGGTAAGTCACAGAAAAGCACATATTTTGTGTGTGTGTGTGTGTGTGTGTGTGTGTGTGTGCGCGCGCGCGCGCGCACACGTGTGTGTATCACCCAGAGTTGGGCATGTGATCAAGTTCACATGCAGTACATAGAGCCATCTCTATGAATGGCAAATGGGGTAAGGCAGTGTCCTGCCATCAGGGCATATTTTTATATTTTAAATATTGTTGCGTAGCTTTCTAAGGAGGCTATGAACTCAAAAAACTATCGAATGAGGAAGTGTGGTATCTTATATATAGGACAATATCAATGACTTTATTTTCTAATATTTAAATGTTGATGTGCCTGATTATGTGCATGATTTGTGAATCATTTAAAGTTAATAGAATACAGCAAAATTGAAGGATTGATGTAATTATAGGTAGATGATTATGTATATAACCTCATAGCTTCTGACTTCCTGTTCTCATTCTCTCTCTTCTCTCTCTCTCTCTCTCTCTCTCTCTCTCTCTCTCTCTCTCTCTCTCTCTCTCTCTCTCTCTCTCTCTCTCTTCTGAATTTGAACTCAACTCTGAGAGTTCTCTGAGTGAACATACAAGTCTATCTGGTTTAGTTATCCTTCTTCTATAATGAGGTAAAGAGGCTAGGAATTTTGCAAATAGAATGAGTTTATTTGCATCAAAACTTGGTAGGTTAAAGTACAAACAGCATAGCACATATTCTAAGGACAGCACCACTAACATTGTCATGGTATTAAATGTTGTACCTTGGTAGATCGTGTATGAGAATAGAACACATAGAGAGACACAACTTCAGACAGAATGGGAAGGAGCCAGACTTGCCCTCTACAGCTCATTCTCATGAGAACAATTAATATCTTACAGAAGGTATATAATTCTTTGGGCAATGCTTCCAGTGACCACTTATAAAGGTCTCACCATCTTTTAACACCACCACCGTAAAGGTCAAGTTTCTGACAAAGGTATCTTCACTTCAGGGGGCACATTCATTACATTTCCAAAACTTAGCAGTATGTTTCAGCAGACAGGCATTAGATGAGAACACAGTTCTGGCCAGTGCCTTAGCTGTAGCATCACAGAGGGCACAGCACAGCTTCATCTAAGCTAACTCACACAGTGTTGTAACAAATGATAATGTGGCACAGTAATAGAGGAAGAGGTAGAAAGATGTTTTTAGTGTCTAGGTAGTTTTCATGGCCTTTTCTGTCATAGTATTTATGCTAATCAATATCCAAGAATATTTTTTTCCTTCTTTCTTCTCCCTTCCTGGACCCAGCTGAGTTCTGAGTTCTTTATTCAGTTTTTTTTCTCTCCAGCCAATGGTAATCTAAAAACCCAGATGACATAATGATTGTGCTTTCTTCATTTTTCTGGTGAATAAATTAAACTTCAGTGGTGTGTGTCAATAAACCCAATACTACTGATGTTGAAGCAGAAGAATTGCAACAAATTTGAGGTCAGCCTGAACTATTGTGAGTTCCAGGATAGCATGGTTTCAGTGTTAGACATCGTCTAACATAAGTAATGAATAAATAATTTCATTTTCCCCAGGTTTTCTACACAGAAATGTCATTTCAACCAGCTATTGTACTCAAAACATTGTGCTATTAACTAATAATCTCAGTGAATCTCCTTTTCCAAGAAGCAAACTGACATTCAAATTTTAGTCAAATTAATGGTAAAATAATTGGCTATGATTTAATGATATAAAAAGAAGTCATATGGGATCTTCGTGTATTTCTTGACACAGCATTTTTTACTTAGAAAGTCATTTATCATTAAAAAAAATCCCCATTAAATCCCACATGAATTTATGTTAATGAACTAGCTGGAATGGGTCACTAGACAGCCTTAGGATATGGACTGGTTGCAAGAAAAATTAAGCCTTGAACTCTTTCATCTCCTTATTCACCCAAACACACCTCAGGTGAGGAAGAAAGATGAGCAACTGAGTTAATTTATGGGTAAGTATTTAATCAAGCACACCTATGTAATGTAATATAAGTTGTTAAAATTCTTAGATGATGGAATTTGATCAGCTTCAGGAATGAACTCCCCTATGTAAGAAGAAAACCTATTTAAGAATACCCCGCCCCAACTCTCAGAGAACAGGAGTTGCTGTATGCAGAATTTTTCCTGATTACATCTTTTGTATCATTTCTTCTAGCTGTTCATGTGTCTTTTCTAATAAACTAATGATGGTGAGTAAATATTCTACTGACTTCTGGGAGCCATATTTAACAAATTATTGAACCAAAAGGTAGGGACATGGTTGTAGGAACTCCTGAAACTGTAGCCAACTCACAGAATAGTAAATATCCTACATATCCATTGTTTACAACTACCTTTCAAATTAGGGAAGCATTGTAGGACTAATAACTTAAATTTGAAGTTAATCTGTTAATTCAATTGACTTAAAATTACCAAGTTGGTATTTGGAGAGTTATAATATCGATTGACTAAAAGTGCAGTAAAGTACCACATACAGCAGTATTGTTGGTAAGTCATTTCAATATGAAATAAGACAAACTTGGGTCTTTCATTCTAAAATTGTACTATATTTCTGGCAGCTTTTGATCTTATGTAGTGAACAAGTTTTTTGACTGATGTTGCTCATTGACATCTCTCCATTCACCACGAAGGATAAAAGCAACTGAAATAATTAATATAACTTTCATTTAGTCTCCTATGAGTCTTTAATTTAAGATCAAATGAACAACCCCCTCAAAATTCCCCCAAATCAAATTTTATGAGATGCAATATTGACTTATATTAGATAGACTATGGTAAAATGGATAGAATGTGGTAAAAATAGTAATGAAACAAATTCATAGATTGAGAAATTATGTGGTTCTAACTTCTGTATATTTGCTCTAGCAAGTTCTGGTTAACTTTGAATTAAAAGAGTATCTTGTCAGTGTTCTCCACATGTATTTACAGTAGAAAGCACATACATATGCAGTCATACAAATAGAGACCTTCCATAATTCACAAAGCCTATTCTGAAATTTTTCATACCATATTATTTCTGATGCAGCATTATTATCAAATGACTAGAAGATGTGAATATATAGTGGTATTAAAAAAGAACTTGAACAAAAGTAAATGATTAAGTCCTTGTGATTGAGATGCATCGATAATCTAAAATGTTAAGTGTATTTGTGTTTGGCTTGCATGTATCATAAACTAATTGATTAAACAAAGCATTGCTTAAGCTGAATTACTTAGCAAGTGCCCTAGAATACAGGATTTTGAAATTTTACATCAAACTGTTGTTTCAAGATGAAGTATCAATTTCAAAATGGGGAAAAGATAATTCACTTACTGGTTCTTAAACAATTATCATTTTTATTTAATTTTTTTATTTTATAATTTAATTTAATTTTATATATCAGCCACAGATTCCCTTGTCCTCCCTGTGCCCCACCCCCTCTTGTATAATATTAGTGGGACCAGCCTTAATAGTATACATCCCAGGGGCTCAGGAGAGAGAACTACTAACGGTGAGGACTATTTTCAGGAAATAGAATCTCAGCACACGGAGCTCTATCGTCCACTTGCTTTAATTCCTCTGGCATAACATCCTTTATACACAGCTTCAGTTCTGTTCTCATGTCTAGCTCCTTTCTTGCCTGATTTCTCTCTATATTTATCTACTGTCCCCTCTAGGTTCTATCTTAATTCCTTCATCTAGTTCTGTCCCTTCTAGGTTCTCATCTATCTAGTTCTTTCCCCTATCAGCTCCTCTCTCGTCTCCTTCTCTCTCATCTGTCGCTTCCTCATCTTGTTCTTCCCCATCTGGCTCTTCCTCATCTTCCATCTTGTTCCTCTAGTCCTCTCTTTTAGCCCTTCAGTCTAGTTCTTCCCCATCTCAGTCCGTTCCTCTCAAGTTCTTACCCATCTAGTTCTTCCATTCTCTTTTCTCTTCTCCTCTTTATGCCCTGGAAGTCCCGGTATATAAAGGGAGGGTCCGAGCTAAATTGTGTAAAGCTATTACTTAACGTCCACCTCTCCTAGGCGGTGTCCCCTTGTGGAATTTACCATAAGTCAGGAGACTTGCACGTGGGCTGTTATCATTGTTAGTCCTCGGAAGTTGGGTGCCCCCATGGGCGGTGTCTCCTTGTGGAATTTAAGTCAGGAGATCTGCAGGTGGGCTGTTATCATTGTTAGTCCTCAGAAGTTGGGCACCCACCTGGGTGGTGTTTCCTGTAGTCCTTGAAAGTGGCTAAGGGAGATAATCTGATTCCAGAGAAAGCCTTTCCTGAGGCTGTTCTCCAAATACCTGGAATGTGTATGTCCAGAGGGTGCTCAGTCTACAGTTAGTCCTTCTTAGGGGAAAGTCAATTGGGAAAACTGAAGGCACACATGATTTTCATAACAGAAGACAGCTGATATATAACAAGCCAAGTAACACCAAAAACTCCTTGGGATTTGGCTTCCTCTGGAGGAATTCCATGATTCCTCCAGGTAGTGACTTTGCCATAACCAGCTGAGTTCTTATGATATATTCCTGCGGCCGGCAGCAACCCCCCTTTCTGCCTTACCCCAGCCCATACCCCATTCCCATCTCCTCCAGGGCAAAGACTCCCCTGGGGATTGAGTTCAACCTTGTAGATTCAGTCCAGGCAGGTCCAGTCCCCTCCTCCCAGGCTGAGCCAAGCGTCCCTGTATAAGCCCCAGGTTCTAAACAGCCAGCTCATGCACTGAGGACAGGTTCCGGTCCGGTCTCACTTCCTGGATGCCTCCCAAACACATCAAGCTAATCAACTGTCTCACTTATCTAGAGGGCCTAATCCATTTGGGGGCCCCTCAGCTATTGGTTCATAGTTCATGTGTTTCCAGGTGGAGCTCCAGGAGTCCAGTTGGCGAGAAAGAGGAGGGCTTGTATGAGCGAGAATTGTTGAGACCAAGATTGGAAAAAGCACAGGGACAAATAGCCAAACGACGGTTATTTTTGCGTTTTCATTGTGCCCTTAGTCGACTGCTGAGAGTGACGTGGGGCACAGAAAAATGGAGGCTGCAGCTCCTGCCACTGAGGATATTGTTGTCCAACTGAAAAAAAAAGAGAGGAAGAGAGAGAGAGAACATTCAAAAGTCAGAGTAGATCTATACAAAACAGTAAATTATTCAACAATACATTTCATAGTATTGACCAAGAGCACAATAGAACACCCCCATCTTGACAAGGAAGCTTAGCATGATAAATGAATTAAACCAAGTCATGAAAAATGAATAAAACCTGTCTGAAAAGAGATACAAAAGCAAAAAAGTCAATTGGAGACACAGGAAAGAAGCAAAAAGGACAGACTTGGCAGACAATGTGTGGCTCTGCAGTGAGGACTAGGTGGAAGGCAAAAATTGGAAACAAAATGATTACCACAGCCAGGAAGGTGGGAAGGACTGGTAAAGTCAGTGATGTAACGACTGGCCTGGAATAGTTGATGGAGAGACTAGAGCTAGAGAAGCAAGGAGCAAATAACCAAAAATTATCACCAAGAATGACAATTAAGCTCAGATGATGCATGGAAAATGATGCGTTACTCGAACATGTGCTGCCACCTGGGGCCAAGGTGTCTCACGGGCCTGAGCTGTGGCAAGGATCATGTCTGGGTCTGTGGCCCTGTTGCATGCTGGACCTGCACTGATGTCCGAGGCTCCTGTTGCCACCGGAGGCAGTGCAGATGCTCGGGATCGGGGACCACACGTGTGGCCATGTGGGAGTTCTAGGGCTATGCTGCTGTTGCGTGCCGGCTGACCTAAGTGACATGTACTGCCAACCGGGACCATGGTGATATCCACAAGCCCAGGCTGCTGCCGAGGATCAAGTCTGGGTCTATGGTCTGATCACAGCTGGGGTCTGTAATGATGTCCATGGCCCATAGTGCCACTGAGGGACATACAGATGTCAGGGACTTGGACCACCACCTAGGGCCAGATGAGTGCCCAAGGAGTTGAGCCTCTGCCAGGGCCATGCAGAACTGAGTAGGCTGTGCTGCCACCCAGGGCCATGGTGTCCTCTAGGCTTGGGCTGCTGCCAGGGGCCGGGTCTGAGTCTGTGGCCCTGATGCACCTCAGGTCTGTACTGATGTCCATGGCTCCTGTTAACACTGAACGCAGTGAAGATGTAGGGCTGCTCACTGGTGGCCCTGGTTCTCACTGGCTGCAGCACTAGGGAGAACTAGCCCTGTCCCTTACCAACCGCACCACCCTGAAAAGGGGGGAGGGTATGAGTTTATAAATTTAAGTCTCCATCAAATCTTGCAAGAGTATGGGGGAGGGTAGGCTACCCAATGAAAGAATTCATATAATATTACATTCATACAAAATTATATTATATACATTGAGAGGGCCAGGAAGCCAGACCAGAGCCATGGCAGGCTCTCCCAGTAGCCTTAACAGAGACCAGGCCTTAGTTTTGATTCACTGGAATAGGCCAGAGCTGAGCAAGCAGTTCTCAGAAAAGCCACAACTTAGGAGCAACCAATCATCAGGCACCCCACAGCCCCTTTGCTGGCTCAGTAGGCACCCCCCTCAGCCTTCTGCTAGCTAAAGACAGCTTTCCCCACCCTGCTGCTGGAAAGTCCCTAGCCACTAGGGCCTTCCACCAATCAGCACCCAGACTAATCTTTCCTCCACCAATCAGACCCAGATTAATCCCTCCTCCCTGGAATTCCCCTAACTCCATTTAAAAGAAGCTTTCTCTGGATAAGTGAGGCAGTTGATTAGCTTGATCTGTTTGGGAGGCATCCAAGCAGTGGGACCGGGTCCGGTACTCAGTGCATGAGTTGGCTGTTTGAAACCTGGGGCTTATTCAGGGACACTTTGCTCAGCCTGAGAAGAGGGCACTGGACCTGCCTGGACTGAATCTACCAGGTTGAACTCAATCCTCAGGGGAGTCTTTGCCCTGGAGGAAATGGGAATCAGGGATGAGCTGGGGGAAAAGTGGGGGGAGGGAGGCAGGAGGGGGGAGAACAAGGTAATCTGTGTCTGATATGTAGAAGTAAATTATAAAAGAAAAATAAGAAGCTTTCAACTTCCTTTGGGGGTTACCATTTGCCACTCCAACTTGCTAAAAATAATAAATGCTCTTGCTGGTTGCATACATGACTGATGGTCTTTCTTGGGGGCTTCTCTTGGACCCTAACATACATCACAAGAACAAAGTACTAGGAAACAATATTCAGCATGAATATAATAAACTGAGAGCTTCAACAAAGTCACAGCACACTTACTCATGCAACTGGGAAAAAGAAATTACCATGTTCACTAAAGGAGCTCAGTTCACTAACATAAGGCATGTTCAATAATATACCATAAGAGTAGAATAAAAACCCAAACACAAAACTATTTCAATAGATTTAGAAAATGCTACTAAAAACATGTAACATCATTTCATAGTAAATACAAACTCCTAACTAATTAGAAGTCAAATGTGGCCTCCATGACCTCTTAGAGAGTGTTTTTAAGAAATCAAAAGTTAACATCAAAGTTATTGTTGACAGACTATGTATTTTTTTTTTCTATAATTGGAATGAAGTGATGGTTTCTATGTTTTGTCACTTCAGTAGAGAGTTATTCTTGGGATTCTAACCAATACTGGAAAGAATTAAGTAAGTATAACGTCTAACAATGAAAGCAAGGGGAAAAATGAGAAAGATTCACAAAGACAGCCACACAATATAAGACACACACACACACACACACACACACACACACACACACACAGAGAGAGAGAGAGAGAGAGAGAGAGAGAGAGAGAGAGAGAGAGAGAGAGTCAGAGCCAGAGCCAGAGATTCATTGAAATAGAAAGAGAAGAGAAAATATCTTTATAATAGGGACACTTTGAAAAAATTCTATGAAATAGTAAAGTTGAGATTGGCAACTGAAATATTAACAAACTTGCAAAGTGCAGGATATAAGATCAGTATCTGAAAATAAAACACTTGAAACTGATATTGCCAAAATAGCCATTGCTACAATAGCATAAAGATAGTAAAATTAGCTAATGGGGAAAATCTGAGCCACACACTTACAATTACAGAATGTTCCTAAAGTAAATTAAATATGATGCAAAATAAATGGAAAGATTTTTTCCCCCTGTATTAGAATTATAAACATTTTTTTTTGTTTTGTTTTTTTCGAGACAGGGTTTCTCTGTGTAGCTTTGCGCCTTTCCTGGGACTCACTTGGTAGCCCAGGCTGGCCTTGAACTCACAGAGATCCGCCTGCCTCTGCCTCCCAAGTGCTGGGATTAAAGGTGTGCGCCACCACCGTCCGGCTTTAGAATTATAAACATTTTAAAATCTAAATTCCCCTCAAGTTGATTCAAGATATTTTGGGGAAAAAATCTACAGAACTCTCTAAATTTCAGTAGCTTTGGGTAGAAATTATATGAAAACTTTAACATTTATAAGGAAATCTAAAACTTAAGCATAACCATGGCACTTTAGAGGAAAGTCGTCAACTGTTCACTAATATCCAATGTCAAGAGTTGCTACGAACACTTCCTAATGTAGGCCATGCCCTGACATGGCTACATTTTAAGTGGGGGGAGAAATTATAAATTCCCTTGACAGCAGAGAGGACGAAGATAAGTGAAAGGGAAGCACCCAAGCCATATCTCATGTAGAAACTCAAAACTGAACCAAGGCAATGCATTGTTGACCAAAGAGCCAAGAGAGCTAAATGTAAAACTTGTAAAATAAAATGTGGCAGAAAAATTGGCATGATCGCCAGTAGAAAGAGTTCTGAGATGATAATGATCATAAAAGAAAAAAAGGAGGTAAATTTGGCTTCATCATAATACTTTACCTAAACAATAACTATTAAGAGAAAGCCACAAAGTAATAGAAAATTACATCTATTAAGTGATATATCTGATAAAGGAATTGAATATACAATATAAAGAATTCTCTCATTAACAAGTAGAGAAACTTACAGGGAAAGGGGTAATTTCTTTGAATATTTAAAAAAGAACTTCACTATATATGCTTAATAAAGCTATAAAAAGTAATGTGTATATGTGTATGCATGCATGCGTGTGTGTGTGTGTGTGTGTACCCACAATTAAAGAAAAAGAAGACATGAATTTGAAAGAGAACAAAGAAGTGCATATATGGGAGGTTTGGAAGGAGAAAATGATGTAATTGTATTATGATGTCAAAAATAAGACAAAATTTAAAAGATCAGCTTTTAAAGAAAAGCATTTTTAAAATCACTATAAGATATTATATACTAGCCAGAATGACTATATTAAAATTAAGTAAATTCCACTATTTGGCAGAACATGGAAAAGCTGAATTCTTCATGAAATCCTGACTGGAATGTAAAGTAGTATAATCATAGGGCTGGAGAAATGGTTAGGCACATAAGAGCCTTGCCTGCTCTTGCATAAGACTGAAATTCAGTTGACAGCAACCTTGTGGGTCATCAGACAATCATCTGGAAATCCAGCTCCAGTGGATCTGACACCCTCTTCTTATTTGGTGTGAATATGTGGACACACACACACACACACACACACACACACACACACACACACACACAAAGTGTAATCACATCACAAAAGCACTGAATACTTCCTTAAATAGTGATTTCGTACGGCCCATTTATTTCACTCCTAATAGTCTACCCAAGAGAAGAGAAAACCAAGGCACTCCAAAAGACTTGGACTCAAATGTTCACAGCAGCATTACCAATAATAGTCAAGGATGGAATGTTCCCAATTTCCATAGACTGGTAAAAGAAAGAAAAAAAAAAACGTAAGAATTATAGCAGAAAATACTGTTATCTAAAAACAGATAATTACAAATAACACTGAGATACAGAAGACATATAGCATATGAAAAATGAGAAAAGATGGATACAAAATATCACTTATTTTATAATTGACTATAATGAAATGCTCAGATTATTCAAATTTATGAAGATGGTTAGCAGATCAGCTTTTGCATAGTATTAGTAGTTTGCATTTTATTCTTGCCTTAAGGATTATATTTAAATAGACAGAGGAGAGATTGGAGAATTTATGTAAATACTTTACATTATGATGGACATTATGCAACTCTAAATTCACTAAAAACCACTGATATGTGCAGATGCTATAAGGAATTTCATACTTTATAAACCATATCTTAATATATAATTTAAAACAGAAGTTATAGAGTACAGTGCTGCATAGTGGGTACTACATTGGTGATTGGCTACACGACATTAGTTAGGAATACATTGCTGAAGTCTCCTGATAAGGAGATTAAATGAGAGCCTTACATACACCAACACACAGAGTTAGATATAGGGTTGATCCTAGAGGTCTGTCTTCTCACACAGATGAATCTTCAATTAAAGCTCAGGACAAGAGAGTGTGTTTTAATTTTCAAGCAACTAAGAACTGGATGAACCAGAATCAGAACCAGAACCAGGGTTTGTTAAAATATCTTGCTCAGATTATATAGAACCTTCAGTTAACAATCTATAAGAACTGCACACAGCCTGGCGGTAGTGGCACACGCCTTTAATCCCACACTCAGGAAGCAGAGGCAGGCAGATCTCTGTTAGTTCGAGGCTAGCCTGGTCTACAAAGCGGGTTCCAGGAAAGGCACAAATCTACACAGAGAAACCCTTTCTCAAAAAAAACAAAACAAAACAAACAAACAAACAACAAAAAAAAAACACCTGCATGGACACTGTCAAGAAATTTTCTATTAAAAAACAGTTGTTTATAAATTTTGATTATAAAATAGAAAAGAGAAAATGCTTTTGCATGACCTGCGTTAGAATACATTTAAGGTTTTTCCGGGAATCAGCAGGCCACTCTTGCCAAGAAAGGATATTGACTAACTGTAGCTCTTCACTTTTCCCTTTGCTTTTCCAAATTCAATCCCCAAGATTTATCTCCAGCTCTGTAGCAGACCTGCTGCAGCCTCCCCTCTATCCTGCTGCCATATCCAGTGAATTACACAGCTCTTCCCCTCCAAAGTACGCTATCCCAACTCATTGCTTTATCCCAGCTCAAAACATCAGCAGTCATTCCCTGGGAACTCACAGGTCATGTGACCAGTGAAGGAAGGAGGCCAGCTGCAGATCTTCACCTATCCCTCCATCCCAAATTAACATAATTAGACATGACAAAGGGGACATAACAACAGACAACAGAGGAAGTCCAGGAAATTATAAAGACATACTTTAAAAACCTGAACTCCATTTCATTGAAAAATCAACAAGTAATGAAAAATATTCTTGATATATACCACTTACCAAAATGAAGTCAAGATCAGACAAGCAATTTAAACAGACCTATAACCCATCATAAAATAGAAGCATTCATTAAAAGTATAACTCACCCCCTCCTCCCAAAAAAAGTCCAGGGCCAGATGAATTCTACCAGATTTTTAAAGAATAGTTAATGCCAATACTTTTCAAATTATTACACAAATAGAAATAGAACGGGCATTGCCTGATTTGTTTTCTGAAGCCACAGTTACCCTGATACTCAAACCATATAAAGGTCCAATAAAAGAAATAGTATTGCAGACCAATTTCCTATATGAACATAAATGCAAAAATTCTCAATATTTGCAAATTGAATCCAAGAACCCATGAAAAGATCATCTACTGTGATCAAGTAGGTTTCATCTGAGAGATGTAGGGATGGTTCAATGTATGTAAATCGTTAAATGTAATCCACCATATAAACTGTAAAACAAAAACCACACAATCATCTCAATAGGTGCAGAAAAGGCCTTTAACAAAATCCCACATCCTTTCATGATTAAATATCTTGAGAGATTAGGGATACAAAAGACATACCTAAACATAATAAAGATAGTTTTCAGCAAGCCCATAGCCAACATCAACTTAAATGAAGAAAACTCAAAGCAATTCTGCTAAAATTAGGAGCAAGGCAGAGCTGACCGCTCTTTCCATACTTATTCAATATAGTACTTGAAGTCTTAAATAGAGCAATAAGATAACTGAAGGAGATCAAAGCTGTACAAAGTGGAAAGGAAGAAGTCAAAGTATCTTTATTTGTAGATGATATGATATTATATATAAGTGACCCAAAAATTTCCACCAGGAATCTCCTAAATTTAGCAAAACATCTGGATAGAAAATTAACTCACCAAAATCAGTAGCCTTTGTGTATATAAATGTCAAATAGACTGAGAAAGAATCAGAAAAACAAAACCTTTCACAATAGCCTCAAACAATATAAAACATTTTGGGGTAACTGTAGCTGGAAGTTTCTCTGGTCCCTCTCA